>NC_135373.1:28714080-28846580 GCF_049243985.1 Paroedura picta | reverse complement strand
CTTCCCAACCCTCCAACACACATGCATTACAGTCCATGTCCATATCCATATCCTGGTCTTGAATATAGTACCGTAAGGCAGCAAAGGATCGTTCATACCGCCGTTGGTGGAATAGTGTGATTGAACGCCCATCCGCTTGGAAAAACAAACCCGAAAACCCAGAAGAAGACATCTAGCAGGGCTGAGCTACAGCCTCCCTTGCCGATTTCTGCTAGCTTTCACTTTGCAGTGTCTTTGTTACTGAAACGTGGCGATTTTTGATGTGGAACACATCTTCTGGCGCGCTTCCTGGGTTGGAAATGGGAACGGACGTAATGTCCGTTGTGTCCCCCCCCCCCCAAGGAGCGTGCCAGAAGAGGGAAGGAAACAAAGGGGGGGAGTAGGCCAAGGAAGCGGCCGTGCCTGCAGCCAAGGCAGTGGCTGCGGAGAGGCAGGAGGTGGCTGGAGGAGGAAGCTGCAGTTGCACTGGCTGAGGCCCAGGAGGTGGCCGCACCTCCACAGACTTAGGCAGTGGCTGTGCCTGCACCGCCAGATGCTGAGGGAGCGGAGTGGCTCCAGCAGAGGCCCGAAGCTGGCAGCTATGGTGCAGCTAGCTAGGCCCCCTCCCTCCCAGGTTGCTTAGGGTGTTCACTTACCTGGCCAGGGAGCTTTGCACCCGCCTGCTACCGTGCACAACCTGATTGCGGCAGCCCTCCTCCACTGTCAGCACAGCTTTCACTGCCCTAGCTTCCTGCCCCATGGCTGCCAGCTTTAGACTTTCACTGCCCCTGCCCACTGCCTCAGCATTTGGCAGTGTGGGGCGCGGCCACAGCCCGTGGAGGCTTGAAGCTGGCAACTGCAAAGCAGCCTACTAGGGCGGTGGAGGAGGGTGCGCTAGCAATGGAGGAGGGCTGCCCTGCACAGGTTGCACATGGTAGCAGGTGGGTTCAAGGCTTCCTTGCCAGTTAAGTGCACACCCTAAGCGTCCGGGGGTGGCAACTATTGCTAACAGCCTGCTCCTTCCCTCCAGCCGCAGCTCCGCCTATGTTCCACATCATCTGCGACAATCGAAATTTATTTTCTCTTCCCAACTGCTGAACAAAGCAGTCATTCTGTTCTGTTTTACCGCCTTCTTCTGCTGTGTCCGTCTATACTAAGGATGCCAGCTTCCAGGTGAGACCTGGCGTACAGCTGATCCACAGGCATCTAATTCCGCTGAAGAGAACGGATGCTCTGGAGGACCCTGTTCTCCTCATGCCCCACCCCCAAATCTGCAGGAGTTGCCCAATCTGGATGTGGCAGCGCTACCTCCCAAACCCTTTCTGATGACCGGGGGTCCCCTGGCCACCCTCATATACCCAGCCTTATGCCACACATCTCTTCCAAGCATTGTGTCAGGGGTGTCGGGTGTCATTCGGCTTAGCTGTAGCCCTTTTGCCGTGCCGTCGCCAGGTTTAAAGCTTCAGCTGCCCCCCCCCCCCGGTTGCCAGATCGTGCCCAAATCCAGGGGAATGTTGAAACTGTTGCTTCTGGGTGTCCTCATGAAGTCTGCTACAGGGAATGCAAATACTCCGAAGGATTCTGTGTCATGGGACAAAGAGCAGGTTCCTGGGAACAAAGCCAGGAGAGATGAGCTTTGTTTGCTGTGTGCACTCAGCTCTTTCTTTTCAGGCCGGGGTGGTGTGTGCTGGGAGCATAACTGTAGCAGAGAAGCTGCTTCTAAATGGGATTGTGGGTGGGGCAGGCAGGTGTGTTTTGCTGGCTTGGTGTAGTGGTTAGGAGAGCCAGCTTGGTGCAGTGGTTTTCTAATCTGGCAAGATGGGGTTGATTCCCTGCTCCTCTTCCACGTGCAGCCAGCTGGGTGACCTTGAGCTCCCCACAGCACTGATAAATCTGTTCTGGCTGAGCAGTGATATCAGGGCTCTCTCAGCCTCACCCACCCCACAGGGTGTCTGTTGTGGGGAGAGGAAAGGGAAGGCGAATGTAAGCCGCTTTGAGACTCCTTCGGGTAGAGAAAAGCGGCATATAAGAACCAACTCTTCTCCTTCTCCTCCTCCTCCTCCTCCGGGCAGCATCGTGCAGTGGTTATTATCAGAGTAGGACGTGGGAGAACCAGGTTTGAATCCCTAGCTTGACCATGAAAGATTACTGGTAATCTTGGCCCAGTCATGCATGCTCAGCCTGACCTACCTCACAGGGTTGTAGTGAGCATAAAATAAAGGAGAAGAGACCGATGCAAACTGCTTGGGGCCCCATTGGGGAGAGAGGTGGGGTCCGAATGAATTAAACAAATAAATTAAAAAGTATTAACGCAGGGGTTGGATGTTTTGTTATGCCAATAAAGTTGTTTTGAATCTAGGGTGGGGCAGAAGCCATTGAAACTATTTAAAATAGCTTCCAATTTAGACCACTGTCTTTGGGTTACAGTGTGCGGATGGAACGATTTCACTGCAGGGTCTTTGATTTACATACACGAGGGATTTGAAAATCCATTTGCATCGCAAAACGGGCATGGAAGTTCCTACAGTAAACCTTTGGGTTTGATCTCTGTTCGACTTTTTGTGCTGTTTTGCAGTTGGGATTAATTTTGTGGACAAAGACGATAAGGTTGCTGTGATTTATTAGCGGGGGGAGTCTTTGGGACTCCATATGTCCATCTTTGAGCATCCAGCCTTTAGCCTTTATTCATGGATGGCAATTGGCATGGAACATCTTGGGAGACAAAGTCTGTAGGAAGATGCCCACAGGATCGCCTGTTGATTGGATGTCTCATCCTACGTGTGGCTTTTTTTTTTTTTTATCACAGACAGGATTAGGGCTGTTAATAATTGCAAGCCAGCCTTAACAGGGCAATAGAACCCCCATGTTCATGAATAGAATATCAGGGTGTACCAGATGGGGAGAGGTGTGTCTTTTCATACCCAGCTTGAGAGCTTCCTGGAGACATCTGATGAGCCTCTGTCAGAGCCCAGATGCTGGACTTGATGCCGCATGCAATCCTGAGGGGTGTGTCTCTTCCAACACAAATCTGTTGTTGACATCTGCAAATTCCTCTGAAAGGCTGCAGGAGTGCCGGAAAAAAGGAATCCGTGTATGCAGCTGTCTTGTGCTTTTACACAATCAGGGCTGAATCTGCACAGAGCTTTCATTCCAATCCCAGGTTGATTCAGCCCTGCTGTCTAGACTGAATGCAATTTCCATTTTGATTTTGGGCAATTTAAATTTTCCCTCTGCAACATGCAGGATTGATCCAGAGTGACCCTGCTTTCCCCCGCAATATCCTGGAATGGATATAACCCTTGATACTTGAAAAATGGGCTTGAGTAAAGGAGCAGCTCTCTGCTTGTCCTGAACTAACTTGCTGCCAAGCCTCCCACGCTGTAGAAAAGTCCTGATTGGCCAGGGCGTCAGTTCAAAGGCTTCCTCGTTCCCATGTTGTAAGCTTCCCTTAAAGGGGAAGCCCTAACTTCTTTTAGCAGATGCTCCAGAAGCCCTGACTTGTCCTGGCAGAGATTTTCCTCATGGATTTATTCCCCCTCCTCTCCTGTCGCCAATCTTCTCCCCCCCCTTCAAGAAAAGAAAGAAAGAGGCTCCTGCTTCGCTTGACTCCCCCCCCCCACCTCTGAGCTTCCCTAATCATGTGCAGAACATGTTTCTGTTTCAATGGGGGGGGGGGGGAGAGAAGACCTGAATTCAAATCTATCTCAGTTCAGCAGGATACGCAATGGAATAAACAAAGTGCAGAATCAGCCCGATTTAATGTCTGCCTAGGACCTGCGTTCAAATCCCCAGCCCAATCACAAAGCTAACTGGGCAACCTTGAGCCCTAGCCTCTTACTCCACCACACCTTGCAAGGTTCATTATGCGGATTAAATAGGGGAAAGGAATACCATGTTTGCTACTTCTGGCTTCTTAGAAGAAGAGGCAGAATAAAAAATGTGCTAGAATAGGTGCTTCCTAGTTGTTTCTCATCAAATCTAGGAAGCTAAGCAGGGCCGGTCCTGGTGACTTTGGATGGGAGACCACCCAGGAATACCACGATCATTGTGCAGAGGCAGGCAATAATGAACGACCTCTGGCCCTCTCTTGCCTTGAAAACCCTGGGGCTCATAAGCCATGGTCATCTGGAGGGCCGCAGTTTGACTACCCCTTCTGTAGGGGCACCACAAGTCGGCTGTGACTCAGTGGCCTTTTACACGCCTTTCACACACAGTTGTTTGCGTTGCCGCTGCAAGTTGAGTGGCCGGGGAAGCTGGCTGATTCCTCGCCTTCTCTGCCTTGTTTTCTCTTCTTGGATTCTGCCCCCAGACCCTTGAGCCTTGGGAGCTTGCGACACCGTGCGAATGCGAATGTGCTTGGCTATGCCAGGATTGATTGTTCTGCAAAAGCGTTGGCTGTTTATGTGGCAAAGCCTGGGAGAGGAAGGATGCTTGTAAACTTTCTCTGTAGGCGAGGTCCTGTGCCTGGCTTGAGAGTGCGTCCCTGTGGGGCAGAGGGCAGGAATGCTGCCTCCTTATCTCTGAGTCTGTTCTGTTTCTGCAAGGCGAAGGCCTGTGTTTATCTTACTTGGGGCAAGTTCACACATAGCACAGTAATCCCCTGTTAACGGAGACATTTCTGCTGTCGATCTGAGCCTTCATCTCACTTTGTGTTGCTTGAAACGTGATGTTTTCCCTTGTCTTTGCAAGTGCATTGAGGTATAGACTCAAGAAACAGAGTTCATGTGTGAATCAGCCCTACAAAGATTGTACTGGGACAATGCATCATTAGGTCAGGAAGGAGAGCTGGTTTGAGGGACGGGCTCTGTTTAGAGATGTAATGCAAAACTACAGTTAGTAAGATTGCCAGAATATGGGTCACTCTACTAGCTATGGTTGGGGTGAGCCATCAGCCTAAGATCTGGAACCAGGGCTTGAAGGTGACTGATTAACCACCATTCATGGGCAACATGATCTCATCCTGTTTGTTCTGTATTGGTGCCACCTTTCTGGCTAAGGAGATGACTGGGCCAAGCAAGGTGATGATGCCAGCCTTGGTCATGACAATCCAGGTTTGGGGGAGATTATCAGTCCTGCATTCACAGGTGAGCCCAATTTAAAAGGAGACATTTTGTTTGCATTATGTCTCGACTGAGCCACTGTGCAGCAAGGGAGGAGTCCAAGAGCCATTCTGGAACAAGGGCCGGGACTCTCCGAATGTTAGTCGGTTCACTGCAGAAGCTTGATTCTGCCTTGCAAGTGTTCAGGGTACAAGCCAAGGTTGGGCTTCAGGTTTCTCTGACTCAGGCAACAATTAAGACTTAATCTAAATGTGATAAGTGGTCCAAGTAGAGATCGAGTATATCTCTTTTGTATATGTGTGTGAGTGTGAGAGGGGGGGATTTGGGTGTATTTGTGTATGTGCTTCTGTTTTTCCCCCAAGGTACTTCCCCAGGGTGCTATTCCACAGACTTCTTCATACTGTGCGTTTTGAGCATCTAATGCCTTGGTTTAAAAAACATTTCATTCATTCCAAAAGGGAAGAACAACTTGTTTTGGAATGACTGGAGTGTGTCAGATGGGGGATGTAGAACAACAGCGGGTAGTTAATTGGTACATTGTAGACACATACAGCATATTTTCAAGGGCATAGCTATTGTTCGACTGTAAATTTAGGCAACAGTTTTAGGTTCTACAACTGGCTTAAGTTTTTCAGTGTGCTGTGTAGTAGTCCTGCCTTGTATATTGTACCTGTGTGAGGCTATTTCTTTTCTGTACAAAATTTGTGTTCTGTTTTCAGCTGTTTACTGTTGTCTTACTTCTCAGTGGGCAAAAGAAGGAAATACGGTAGCCTCGCCATTCATAGCTCTCTCTTTTAGCATTAAAGTTATATTCGCAGCTTTGATTGGAGAAGACAAAAGCGTGTAAATTATGTAAATATGCCAATTAATATATATGGATTAAATTATAAATGGTGCATTTTATATTAATGCAGCAAAATAAATGTAGGCTTGGCAGGAAAAAAGTGTTGCATATATTTCAGCCCCGCCACTCCCTGGCCACTTTTTTTGCTTCTCCATATGGCGTCATTACTCCGTATTGCTTCTCTTGAAAATTGACATCTCTAGACACATAGTTTTGCTGCATCAGTAGCAGTGGTCCCTCAAGGAACATCTTCATAGTTCTGCGTGAAAGCTCATTGGCTTGTTGTCGATGGCAAGCCTTGGAGTGCTTCTTTGAAAGCATCTCGCACTGCATTCAGTGGGACTTCTGCATAAGTGTGTCTAGGAGCAGGTGAGGCCTGGAGTTCTCAAGAAATTCCAGATCTCCAGAAAATGGCTGCATTTTAAGGTGGACAACATGGCAGTATGCCCCACTGAGGTCCTTCTACTCTATAAACCCAACATTCCTAGGCAGTACTCTCAAACCTCCAGGTATTTCAAACTGAGAGTTGGCAACCTTATGTAAAAGGTGGGTGTGTGGCTACGGAGGAGGAGCTGTGTTTCCCCCCCTGTGGGCTGCAAGAAGTTCCATCCATGAGGCCTCCAAATGAACAGCTGTGCCATGTAGCTTCCACTTCCACACAGATCAAACTCTGGAGATAGCTGGGATCTCCAGGGGCTGCATGTGTAAAAGGTCCTTCACTTTTTGCATGCAGTAATTTTTATTAACCTGCCACCTGTTAAATACACACACACACACACGTATGTTAATGTACACGTTAATGTGGTGTAGTAAAGTACCTTTTAAAATCGACATTGTAGCTAATGAGGAGCAGTACAATACCCCCAAGTGCTTTCTTCTTCTTTCCTGAACCTGCTAAATGAAGGAGAACAAAAGTAGAAGATGGAAATATATCAACCCTCCTTCCTTCCCCCTCTAGAAGGAGGGTTGGGTAGAGTAATATTCTGCCATGTTCTCTTTTCTATTGTGATTTTATGTCTTGGGTTTCTGTGTCCTTTTGATGAGGGTTTGAATGGGTTTTTATCAGACATCTGTAACCCTCCATGAGCCGACTCTGTGAGTGGCAGGGAATAAATTTAATAATAATAATAATAAAGGGAAAGGGTGGACAGAGCGGGAAAGACATGGCAGGAGTGCAAACCTGGCTGTGCTGGTCCTCACCTCATCTCTCATCTGTTGGCCCCGAGTCAATATTGACTCTCCAGAGGTGACCAGTTGAGTGACAGAAGCAGCCTGGTGCAGCAGGAGGTTGTTCCACAAGGCGGCAGAGACCCCAGTCCAGGAGACCATCAAGGGCAGACCTTGCATGCTGAGTTCATCCCCTCTCCTGTCTAGCCACGAAATGCCTGCCCCCAGGGCAGCCGTCCAAATTTAGTAATTTTCTCTCTTTTTGTGTGTGTTTTCTTCTCATTCTGTAGGCAAATCCTCCGAGGTCTCAGAGCTTTTGCCAGGCTTTCAGATAGGGGATATGGCAGGTACTGGCTTTGCATCTGTGTTCTTTTCTTTCCTGTGGAGCGGGAGGGGATTACAGCCGTTCTTTTGCCGTTTCCTCTCCTTGGGGCCAAGGGGGTGGTCTGGGACCACTGGATTCAGTCGCACTGCTGAAGTTAAGCAAGTTAAGAGCTGGCTACAACCAGGCCTTTCCTTTTTAGAAGCAGGGCTCGGGTGTCATAAGTAAAATATTAAATATATATTGTTTTTTGCCTTGAGTAACACAGAGCGACATGGGTTTGGAAAAGGTTTCAAAGTGCCTATCCTCTTTACCTTTCATCTCTTTTCTCCCCTGGCGAGCTTCTACTTTGCTACTGTAAATACTTTCTGAAGTGCCTCTATTTTTATCCCACTAGTACAGTGGTTCTCAAACTTCCTAATGCCTGCAACCCTTTAATACAGTTCCTCATGTTGTGGTGACTCCCAACCATAAAATTATGCAAGGGTTCTTTCACAGACATTAAACCGAAACTGACCATGGTGTGAAGATCCATTGTTCATGATTGTATATGAATTGTTTTTCCCCCGGGGTTTCTCAGTTCAATTCTGCCTCTTGTCCCACTATGCCCATCTTGCTCTTTTCCGCTGCTCCAGACAGACGAATGCTCTATCTCAGGGGTAATCGAACTGCGGCCCTCCAGATGTCCTTGGACTACAATTCCCATGAACCCCTGTCAGCGAATGTTGGCAGGGGCTCATGGGAATTGTAGTCCATGGACATCTGGAGGGCCACAGTTTGACTACCCCTGCTCTATCTCGATCGATCCCGCAAGACTGTTGTGTGGATGGCGCCCCCCCCCCCCCGGCCAAGCTGCTTACTCTGCCAAAGGGGGTCCTCTCCCAAAGGGGGTCCTGACCCCCCCCCCCAGGTTGAGAACCACTGCATTAGTAATATGTAAGGAAGCGCCTTTTCCAGGTCCCCATGGTACCAATGTACACTTAAACAGCAGAATTCAGAGTCTGTGGCCTTAGAGAACACAACAACTGCTGCGCTACACACGTCAATGTGTTTTCTTGTGGGGCACTTGAAAACATCAAATGTGAATGCAGCCGGCATCCACAGATGCACTTGTCACAGAGTTGGGATGCTTTTCCAAGTGAATAATATGTGGGGAATGTTGATTTTTTTTCTTTGCCAGTATGGGAAACTGCATGAAGATAAGTCAAGATGGGCAGCTGTGTAGAAAAGAGCAAGAGTCCAGTAGCTCCTTAAAGACAAAATTTGTGGCAGTATATGAGCTTTCATGAATCCCTGCTCAGAACTGAAGAAGTGGGCAGTGATGCACAGAAGCTCATCTCCTGCCACAAACTTTGTTACTCTTTAAGGCCCTACTGGACTCCTGCCCTTTTTCTCATGGGAAACTACAGTTTATGTCTCTTCTGAGACCAGCGATAGTAACCCTTGAAGGCCTTGCCCTTGCACTAGTGCAACATGGGTCGGAGATGTCTTTCTGACTATGCGTTGGGATGAGATGAAAAGGTCCCCAGCAGCTTCCCATTGTCAGCTTAAGAGGTGGTTTGCAGCCTGGGGGTGGGGTGGGGGTGTTGATTCCCCCCTCCCCACTGTGCAGACAAGAGCTCTTCCATCTCAAAGCTGATCTCCCTGTTCTTCCGACAAACTAATGAGGATGATGAGGTGGGCCATACTCTAAACAGTTTGTCTTAACAGTGCAGAACATGGAATATATGGGTCAGAAGTGGGGCGTTTGGGGGCTGGCGGAAGCCGCTGTATAGTCAACTGAGCGAAGAGGCCCGTTCAAAGCCTCTGCCAATGCCAGGACCTTTCCAGGCCAGCCTCAAGGGTTGCATTGGCGTATCATGAGTTAATTGTGTTGGCCTTATCCTGCATTTGAGGAATGGGGTAGGCATTCTCTGTAGGACAAGAAATCAGAACCAAAAGCTGGTTCTCGGAACTCCAACTTCTGCACAAACGCTAGTATCCTGTATACACTCCCACAAGTGTAGACACATAGACTTTGACTATTTTGTAATAGTAAAAAGTATTGCTACTCATAATGGTGGCCTGCAGAGAAGGTGACATGGCAGCCAGTATACTCCATTGAGCATGGAGGATCTTCTTCCACCTGCCACCTTCTCTGGCCTCTGTGTCTGCCCTAGAGCAGGGGAGTCAACCTGGCAGGGACTCATGGGAATTGTAGTCCATGAACATCTGGAGGACCACAGGTTGACTACCCCTGTCCTAGAGCATGGGGTAGCCAAACTGTGGCTCTCCAGATGTCCTGGCAGGGGCTCCTAGTAATTTTCATCCGTGGACATCTGGAGAGCCACAGTTTGGCCACCCCTGCCCTAGAAGGCCACAGACAACCTCCAGAGGCCATGGCATTCCCCTGATTTCCCTTCTAGCCCCTTTTGCTCTTTGGACTGGATCACCCTGCTTTGTATGGGACAAGAGCTGCCTTGGATTTAAACAGGCCGCTCTGCTGTTGTGTTCAGCTTGACCCCTGAACATAGAGCAGATACATGAGCTCTGTGCTGTGGATTCCAGATTGCCTGGCAGAGGCTTGGGTAGACTGCAGCATAGAGATGCCAGAACCTTTCCACAGCTGGCTTTGTGCCATGTTTGTGCGTGGCAATGCCAAGGGGCTACAAGAGGGAAATAAATGGGGGAAGAAGGCTTGGGAGTCAAGAAACTTGTGTAACAGGATGAGCTAGCAAGGGGCTACCCCAGACCAGCACAGAAGGCTACCACTGTTTAAAATTGAAAGAAAGATGATGTCTAAAGTAGATCTAGGGGTTTAGGGTTCCTGTGGTCCATCTAGTCTAGCATCTTGTCTTACACAGTGGTCGGCCAGTTCCTCCAGAGGACCAACCACAGGGCACGGTGGCTGAGGCCTTCCCTTGATGTGGATACCTGGCTCCGGGATTCAGAGGATTAGTGCCTCTGAATGTGGAAGCTCTCCTCAGTCACCATGGCTTGAAGCCATTGTTAGACTTCTCCATGAAACACCAGCACGGCATAATGCTTAAAGAATGGCAGAATGTAATCTGGAGACCCAGGTTCAATTCCACAGTCCTCCCATGTGCTGCCAGCTGGGTGACCTAGTCACTGTTCTTTCACGGGCTGTTCTTGCAGAGCAGTTCTCTCAGCTCCACCTAGCTCAGAACGTGTCTGTTGTGGGAAGAGGAAGGGAAAAGTGTTTGTAAGCCACTTTGGGATTCCTTCAGGTAGTGAAAAGCGGGGTATAACCGCCCCTGCTTTTCATCTTCTTTGAAAGTTGTTTACTCCCGTGGCCATCACCACATCCTCTGGCAGCACATTCCCCATTTTAATCACTCTCTGCGCAAAGTTGTATTTCCTTTTATCCATCGTGAACCTACTGCCCATCAATTTAATTGGATGCCCTTGAGTTCTAGTATTTTGGGAGAAAAAAAAATGTCGGTCCACTCCCCTATGCATAATTTTATAGGCATTTATCATGCCCCCCCCCCCCCCCAGTCATCTTCTTTGACAGGCGAAAGCTTTGCTGTCGTCTTGGAGGGGCTGCCCCCCTGGGCTCAGGCCACCGCCCAGAGGTTCCCCAGAGTTGGCTGTGTCTCAGAAGGACTGCTTTTCTCTCCCTCCCTCCCTTCCCCTCTCTCTCTCACGTTGCCTGCCCTCCCTCTCCTTCCAGACTGGGTCTTTGTCATAGTGGTGGTGCTGGGGTTCTTTCTGCTCATCCTGCTCTTGGGGATCTGCTGGTGCCAGTGCTGCCCCCACACCTGCTGCTGCTACGTCCGGTGCCCCTGCTGCCCGAAGAAGTGCTGCTGCCCCGAAGCTCGTAAGTCTCGCTCCCCTCCCTTACCCCCTCGCCCCAGAATTCTCAGACCTCCCTCCCCTCGCCCTTTGGCTATGGATGCTGCCCGTAGAGTTGCTTCCATCCCACAAAGTCTTCCCCTAGCAAGCGGCAAGGTCATAGAATCATAGAGTTGGAAGGGACCTCTTTGGTCATCTAGTCCAGGGGTAGTCAACCTGTGGTCCTCCAGATGTCCATGGACTACAATTCCCAGGAATTTCCTCATGGGAATTGTAGTCCATGGACATCTGGAGGACCACAGGTTGACTACCCCTGATCTAGTCCAATCCCCTACACCATGCAGGACTCTCCCAACCCTGTCGCTCATCCACTGTGACTCTATGATTCTAGGTCATGGCATACTGCCTGATCCTTACTCTGTCGAGTGTGGTATGGTCTATTCTGGGTGTGTCCCCAGCATGGTGCCCATGGCTCTGTGGCACCCACCAAGACCTTTCCTGGTGCCCAGCAAGGGTTCTTAGGTAATGGGTGGGGCCACATGGGGCTTTAGCTTCTGATTGGCCATTGGAGATTTGATTGCTTGCCCAGATTTTTAAAAAATCTTTGGAAGCAGCAGCTGCTGCCATATCAAAAAGATCTTCACTGTGTGATGGAGAGTGAGCTGGGACAGGCATTGTATGGCAGGCTGCACCTCCTGGTGGCAGCCCTTTTGCAGCTCCACTCACCCATGCTGTCAGAGTCCCAAAGATGCCTGTGGGATGGAAAAGGTTAGGGAATCCCTGGCCTGTTTGACTGGCAGCAGAATCTCAGGCTGAAGCCTTTCCCGGCTCTGCTCCATGAAGTCCTTTAAGTGGGTCAGACCCGGGACCTTCTGCATAGGAAGCTGAGCCACAGCTCCTAAACCCTGCCACTGGGAGACCAGGAGCTGCTGCTGATGCTCAGCCAATCCCTAACTCTGCTTCCCCCCTTCAGTTTATGTTGCAGGGAAAGCTGCGACGTCCGGGGTCCCCAGCGTTTACGCTCCCAGCGTGTACGACCCCAGCGGCCATCTGAAGGCAGGCCCTCCAGGCACTGTGATTTCCATGGGCCCCGTAGCCCCAATGTACAATGGCTATGGAGTGGATTACGACAGGGCTAGCTCAGGTGAGTGCCTGTTCCTTTGCTGGGTTCCTCCTGCCCCAGAACTTCGTCCCAGCTGGCTTCAACAGGAAGTAAGCCAAAGATCCCACCCTCCCCAGCCCCTTACAGCAGGGGTAGTCAACCTGTGGTCCTCCAGATGTCCATGGACTACAGTTCCCATGAGCCCCTGCTAGCGGATTCTGCCAGCCTGGCCAGTAATGCTTCTGTGCATCTGAAGGGGGTTCTAGTCTGTAAAACGTTTTGTACTGCAATAAATCTAGGCATGTTCATTGGTGGCACTCATATGCCGCTTGTCAAATCAATACTGAAATGCAATAAAAGGACAAAAAAAATGGATGCTGGTCTGGTATAGTCCTATTGACATAGGCCAAGGATTACCAGCCTGTATTGGTGAAGTGAAGCTGGGGGCATAGTCAGACAGTCCCTCAGATATGCCAGGCCCAGACTACAAATGGTCTTAAAGGCCAATTCCAAAATCTTGAACCTGATCTGGAATTCAATTGAGAGCCAGTGCAATTGTCTGAGAACAGGCCAGATATAGGCCCTACAAGGTGTCCTTGGGTGGATCTCTGCTGCTGCATTCTGGACCAGTTGCAATTTCCAGGTTGTGGTCAAGGGCAGGCCCACATAGAGCGAATTACAGTAATCTAACCTGGAGGTGACCATCGCATGGAACGCTGTGGCCAGGTAGAACATGAGTAGCTTCGCTTGGTGGAGGTGGTAGAATGCCAGCTGAGATATTCTGGTGATCCAAGTCTCCATAGATAGGGAGGCATCAAAGGTCATGCCCAGATTCCTAGCAGATTGTGCGTTTATAATCCGCACACCGTCTAGGCAGGGCATGCGTGCTTCCTCTCCCAGTCCTCTCCTCCCCAGCCACAGGACCTCCATCTTGGAGGGGTTTTTAGGCGACTCTGCTTAACCCAGATCGTTACCGTCTCACCTTTGCGTTGCAGTGGGTGGAAACAGCTCTCAAGTGCCCCTTCTGCGAGATACGGATAGCGTTGCGAATTCCGGTAAGAAATGTTCTCATTTAAGGTGGATAGTCTGAGTCCTGCATATCATATGCATACATAGAAACAAGTGTAGACTCCTTGTAGCCCAGGGTGGATATTCACACATGAAGCTGCCTTAAATTGGATCGGGTCATTGGTCCCTTAATGTGAGTGCTGTCTGTCCATCCTGGCAAGAGCCCTTCAGGTCTTTCACATCCTATGATGTCTTTTACCTGCTGGGGATTGAACCTGGGGCTTCCTGCGTGCAGAGCAGACAGGCTGCCACAGAGCTACCGCCCCTCTTCAGGCTTAGTTGTACACAAAATTCTGGGTCCATTAGAAAACGGCCTCTCTGCTTTGCTGCTGACCCAGGAATTGGCTGATTAGGAGCCAAGAAGGTTGTGAACCCTTGGCAGTCAATTGGTGGCTCATGCTTCCCCCTGCAGGACAGAGGTGGAAGGCTTTGCTTTGCAGAAAGGACTGGTGGCTTCCTGGGGTGAGGCAGGCCCTCCATCCTCTTGGGCCCCAATTCCAGATTGACCCCCAGTGGTCTGCAGTTGCAATTGGAAGATGGGAATGTTTTTTTCCTTTGCATAAGGATGGGAGAGGCTGTCCTTATTCAGTGAAGGAGGAAGGGGCTTCACTGACTGGGCAGTGGATCTTTTCCTGGAATATGCAATGAAATCACCTTAGATTGCTGAGCATGTGCAGAGTGCATCCTGCCCTGCTACTACAGCCTCTCTCCTCATAATCCAAAATAATCCCAAATCGTAGGAAGATGCCAATGCTTCAGCTGAAGGGGCATTATTTCTCTTATGAAAAATGTCCCGATAATGCAGCTGAATGGATAAACAACACGGTTGCGGGAGCCACAAATCTGGAAGTTTAAATAACCCAAAAACATAAATGTTATTGTGAAACAGCTCGTTTTATTAAAGGAAAGCTTTAATACGGCATTTGCAAATATCAAACCGGGCAAGTCTCAATATGGCAAATGGTATAACAAAGGCAAACAGGCCGTCTGGTGCCAATTATTAATTTAGGGAGGACACAGACCAGCTCTGAAAGGCCTTCTGTCTGGAGGCTCTCAAAGATGGCATCAGGCACGTTGGCAGATTCTAAAATGAAGGGACAATTGACAACATTGGCTGGACCACACCTTAGGTAATTGGGGTAGAAGGAGACATCCTGCACCACTCTACTAAAGAGGCACACCGTGACATTTCCCTTGCACTGGAGGAATGGCTCATTACCAAGCGAGGGACCTGCCCAGTGAGATGGGGGAGGATGCAAACGTGAAACGTGATGGAATAAGAGCAGGTTTTTCATAGAGTGGTTATGCAGCGAATCGGCTGCCTAAGGAGGTGGCGGGGCTGGACAGATACTTGTCCCTGGATGCTTTAGGCTGATCCTGCATTGAGCAGGAGGCCTGTATGGCCCCTGCCAACTCTATGGTTCTAGGAGTACTGTGCCATTCCTTCGGAAGGAGAGAAGCCAGCATCTTTGCACCAGGGGGTTGGTCTGGGGGGGAAAGAGGGGGGCTTAAAATTTCTCATAACTGAGACGGACAAAAGGAAGTTTTTTAGTTCAGCAAAAAAGCAATAGGAAAGGGGGTAGGGCGAGAACATGGGGCTGGCTGAGTTTGTAGCCAAACTCCCAACTTTTAATCAAACTTTAAGAGAACTCTGAGTCAGAGCTGGGATTTGTGAAGTCCCCTCCTTGCCATTTGCAACCTGGAGGATTCCCCCTTTAAATCTGCTGCTGAGTTTGGAAAGAAGGCACGGTGAGTTCTCCTGCCAACTTATCCCCATGCTGAATGGCCCTGTCTGCCTGCTCCCCCCAAACCTTATGGAGTGCAGGTTAAAAAGCTGGTAGGCCAGGTGAGCAGGAGACTTCACCTTGACCTTGTATTATGTATCAGTAGCAGATTTAAAGGCAATGGAGTAAAGATTGCTTGTGCCTTCCCCTCATGCTTTTGTCCTATTCTCTACCATTCCCATGGTGGAGGTACGAGCCCTCTGTCCTAAAGCTCGCACCTAATGTCTCTCCCCAGCTGTGCGCAGTGGCTACCGCATCCAAGCCAACCAGCAAGATGACTCCATGCGGGTGCTGTACTATATGGAGAAGGAGCTGGCTAACTTTGACCCCACCCGGCCTGGCCCGGCTAATGGCAGGATTGAGAAAGGTATTTTGGGCTTCCCCTGTTGAGAGCGCCCTGCAGTAGCAGTCACAAGAAAAGCATGCCTGTCTAATATTCTACCCCAGAGATGCCCAACATGGCACCCGTGAGCACCGCAGCACCTTCCAACACCATTTCTGGCACTGCCACATGCTTTTAAAAATGGGTGGGACCTGGTGGGGCTTTTGCTCAGCAAGACGTCTGATTGACCACTGGGGATTGGGTTGGCTGCCCAGATTTTTTAAAATGTTGCTTTGGCAACCATTTCATTGTTTGCCTGAAAGCATTCTGAAGCAACCAGTTTGCATCTGGTGGTCCCGAAAATCCCCTGGGATTTTCGCCTGGCCTCTACCCGAGCCAGGGCATTTTTTGGCCCTGGCCCCAGCCTGGTGGAATGATCTCCTGGAAGAACTGAGGGCTCTGATGGAGCTGTCAAGGTTACGCAGGGCCTGTAAAACGGAGCTCTTCCACCAGGCATTTGGTGGGGGCGGGGGCGGGGGGGGGAAATGTCTGGAGTGGCCAACTGGAGTCCCGCCCAATGAGATGCGAATCACATCTGGTGCAATGAGCCTGGAGGAGTTAAGCAAAGTAGGTGTTGGAAGATTCTAACCGCTGATTAATCGGGTTGGAGAGTAACCATGTTATTTTTTTGTCATCTGTGGATTTCTGTTTTTGACAATTCTGTTTTAAGGATTGTAATTGAATGTTTTATGGGGTATGTTTTATTATTGTAAGCCGCTCCTGGATGACTTAGTCGAGAGGGGCGGGGTATAAATTAAATTATAAACACATAAATATAAAAAAATCTGGCTCCACCTCCGGCAGCGGCCATTTTTTGACACGCCGTGTCGAAATCCAAGAGGTCACTGCCGGCCCTAAAACATAGCACCCTCCCCCTGTTTTAGCCTTATCGGTGATAGGTGCACTGACCTTTTAAATCTGCCTTCCAGCTTCTGTGATGAGTGAGCTGAGCTCTCTGCACGAGGACGATCGGCGCTACGACCTACGGCAAGGGCTGGGACGGCTGAGAAACCAGGCGATGTCCCCCATCAGCGACCTGGAAGACGAAAGCCTGCGTGGCGGCGAGAACCGGCGGCTGCTGCTCCCTGCTCGCCGGGACCGCTACGACGATTCCCCGCCGCAGAACTACACCCGGCGTGTCCGCGCGCACTCCGTGGACGACCTGGAGTTTGACCGGGATCCCTATCCCGCCCACCCCCAGAGCCGGGGGCGCCGCGGCTCGGACGAATGGCGCCACCACGACTACTCCCCGGATTCCCGCAATGACTATGAGCGCAATGGGGGACGCCGCAGCCGGAGCAGAGACGATCTGCGGGACTTGGAGCCGTCCCGCTACGATGACCGGCTCCTGGAGGAAGCGCTGCGGAGGAAGCAACGGCCCGGCAGCCGCGAGCGCCTGGATCGGATGAGCCCTTCTAGCAGCAGGTCCGGGAACAGGAAGAACCGAGAGGGCAACGGCAACGGCTTCCCTCCGCCTCCACCGCCGCCGTACACCGAGACGGAGTCTGTGTCGTCCCGCGGCAAGAATGACCGCAAACTCCGAAGGGTGAGGGCAGAGAGCGTGGGGGGGGGCACTGGAGGGGTGTGCCCTAGTGATTTATTTTATTTATATTCACAACAGTTAGATCCTGCCTTTCTGCCCTCCCAAGGGCCATCAAAATCAGAGTCCAGTAGCACCTTTAAGACCAACAAAGATTTATTCAAGATGTGAGCTTTCCAGTGCAAGCACTCTTACTCAGAAAGAAAGCTCACTCCTTGAATAAATTTTTGTTGGTCTTTAAGGTCCTAAGGTAAAGGTATCCCCTGTGCAAGCACCGAGTCATGTCTGACCCTTGGGGTGACGCCCTCTAGCGTTTTCATGGCAGACTCAATACAGGGTGGTTTGCCTTTCCCTTCCCCAGTCATTACCGTTGACCCCCCAGCAAGCTGGGTACTCATTTTACCGACCTTGGAAGGATGGAAGGCTGAGTCAACCTTGAGCTGGCTGCTGGGATCGAACTCCCAGCTTCATGGGCAGAGCTTCAGACTGCATGTCTGCTGCCTTACCATTCTGCGCCACAAGAGGCTATTGGACTCTATTTTTGTTGCGCTGCTTCAGACCAACATGGCTACCTACTTGAATCTATCATTACAGAAGGGCCACCAAGACAGTTAACTGTTCATTATTTTTAGTGATGATTTATTAAGTTTGTATACTCTTCCCCATGAACAGGCTCGGGGTGATTCACCGGGAGGGGGTGGGGAGAATAAATCAACAGTAAAACCATCATAAGACCATGAATAGTTACCTCCAACCCACTCCCCTATCCATCTTTATCCATTGTCAGTTTGGTCAGCCATTGGTGTTTCCTTGGAGGGGTGGAAAGAGAGCGATAACATGATGAGAAAAGCCATCGCATTGCAGCCAGCGTTGAGTGATCCTTTGGTTTTGAAGGCAAGCGAGACATGCACAGGTGGTTTGCCATTGCTGGCCTCGATGTAGCAACCCTGAACTTCCTTGGCAGTCTCTCATCTAAGTACTGACCAGGGCTGACCCTGCTTAGCTTTTGAGAACTGACGAGGTCAGGCTAGGCTGGGCCATGAAGATCAGGACAGCATGCATTACTAACTTACATTTTGGTTTCTCTCTACAGAATCACGCTGTCAGCAGAGAGAGCCTGGTGGTTTAAGCTCCTCGCACTTCCACAGCCCGGGCATCCATGGCGGGCCACGTTTTGGCTCTAGCGATAATCTCTGTGGGCATCCATTTCAAGCCGGAGGACTCCGAGACAGGGGTAGATGGTGCCCCTTGCTTCCTGCTTCTCACCGGATGAGTCGACCGTCCCAACGTTCAAGGAAATGACCTCTCTGTGCCTTCCTTTAGCTTCGCCCTGCTCTCGTGCCGAGGTTCTCAAGGAGTTTGGAGATGTCGCTTGCGCTGCACGAGAGTTTTTAAGCCCTAGGTCTAGATTTTATTATTATTTTTTTGACTATCAGGTTTGGTCAAAGGATGCTCGTACAGCAAATAACGTCTCCGATGCAGTCAGACCACAAAACACCAGATGGAAATTGGTATTTTCTCCTTTGTTTTTCCCCCTTAAAGTTCCAAAGAAGTCCTGCTCAGCTGTCACCCACAGCCTGATTTGTAAAACTGCTTTTACATGTATTGTGACAAAGACACGTGTTTTTTTCCCCCCGAGTGTTTAAAAAACCCCAATGAATCCTTCTCCTCCTACCTATAGAATTATCTGCTGGTGCTGTAAATATCCCAATATGATTAGCAGCCAAGCTGTAGGGGTTCCCCCCTCCCCTGATTTATTTGTATTTTTGAGATTACAATTTTATATAAATAAAAATAAAACAAGTAGATTGTATTCTGAACTATCTTTGGGACAGTTGAAGCTGGCGGGTAGGCCTGGATGTTTCTGCAAGTTTTATCTACGGCTGCTGGGTGCAATAGCTGTATGGGATCCTTCAGATTCAGAGGTTGGAGACCCACTGAAGATTCCTTGGCAGAAGAGGAAATAACAGTGGGACAGAATGTGGAACAAGGTCCTTCAGAGGGTGTGTTTGGATACAGCCTCTCCTAATGGTTCTTCTCTGGGCATCCTTGTTGCTTTTATTTCCCTTCTTCCTAAAACTTCTACCATCTGGCTCTTGGCCGAACTGTTGCTCTCCAGATGTTCATGGACTATAATTCCCATGAGCCCCTGCCAGGATGTTGTTGGCAGGGGCCCATAGGAATTGTCATCTATTAACACCTGGAGATCCACAATTTGGCCATCCCTGTAAGCTTTCCCACTTCCTCATTTTTCTCCATGCCCTACCAATTGTTAGCCCTCTGGGTACCTTCCTGGGGCTTGCTGCCTGCGCTGATGGGCAGTTGTCAACAAACTATAGACAGTAGATTATCTTAAGAAGTAATTCTAAGAAAGCTACAGTGCGACTTCAGTAAAAGGAGGTTTTTATGTGCTTTTGGAGTTTTTTTTGGCAAGCAGAATTGCAGGTGGTGTCCAGCATTTGAGAGAGGGAAGAAAAGCTCTGGGCTAATCTGCATCAAGCTGAATCCTCCTTTGAGATCCGGGAAGACGTCTCGGTGGGTGTTTTCCCACCACTTTAACAGGGAGGCAGGACTTAATTTTAACTTCCTGTCCTGCGCCGCGGGAGACTCCCTGCGCCAGTCTTCTTCCTGCCTCTCAGGGAGTGACAGAACCTCTCCAACAAGCAGAGTAGTTGTTTAATGGTTGTGGGAAGAATTGTTAGAATTGTTATCTAGTTGTTAGTTAAATTAGTTATACAGTTGAATAATTTTTTGTTAAAAAGTTAATAGGATTGTTTGTAGTTTAGACTTGTTTAAGTTTCGGTTGTTATTAACAGTAAGTCCTTCTAGGACGTAGTTCTGTGACGGCCGCCATTTTAGGCAAGCAAAATACTAAAATTCCGTAGAATGAGTTGTGAGAGGCTGGTCATCAGACTGGAGCAGGGCTTCTCCCGTGGTGCAGGACAGGATGTTAAAATTAAGTCCTGCCTCCCTGTTAAAGTGGCAGGAAAGCACCCACCAAGATGTCCTGCTGGCCTCAAGGAGAAGGACCATATCACAATAAGGTAACCAATGGTTGCTCTCATGCAAGTCTGCATGCAAATCTCATGCAAATCTTTGTAAAGATGCCAAAGAAGTAGTAAGGATGTACTGTATAATACCGGTTGTTTCGATGACATGACTTCTGCTATAGGAGCTGTAATGTGTGAGGATTTGTGGTGCTGAGGATTATTGATTGCCATCTGTGAAGGTGAGCCAGACTACTGGCCTATCATGGTCAGTAATCTCTCATGGGCAACAGGGCCTCAGCAGGAAGTCTTTCACATCACCTGTTACCTGATCCCTTTTCACTGGAGACTGTGTGTTGAGACCACCTGCATGCCCAGCTCTTTCTCTGCGGCAGAACCGTAGCCTTCACACACACAATCACCATCCCCCGAAGCTTTGTTGTCATGGGAGGTAGAATTATATTTGGGGGGCACTAATGCTGAGAAACATATTCTGCATCTCCTGTGTGCTGAGTCATTCTCTGCCCACAAGCTGCCTGTGCCAAAGCAAGCGTTTACAGATTCCGTATTGAGTGATTAAGGACATATTTGTGCTCTGGTTGCCCGTGAGCTTGCAAATTGACTCAGCATGGGATCGTCTGAAAACTGGATTATCTATTGTTGTAGCTTCTCCGGGAGGGCAGCCATGGGGAGCATGTTGAAGGACTGGCGATGTTCTCCAACTGCCCAGTAGATGGCAGTCATCCCTTATCAACCTCTGGGCTTGCGGGGCGTTGCTCCGCTGTGGCATGCTGGGCGTGCAGTGCTGGAAGCATGCAGTGGTGGAGGCTGGCCACAAGAGGTCTTTGTGCATTCACGTGTCGTGTGGCGTGAGCCAGTGCTGTGAAGGGGAAGGACCCAGCCTGCCTTGCTGGAGGCAATAGAGGACACGGAGGCACTCTCAGGTTGGGGACTGCAGGTGTGTTGGAATGCAAAGCAGGAGCTCAAAATGCTTGTCTGTGCATCGTTAAACTAGCAAACGTTTTAATTAGACCTTCCCTGAAAGATGGAAATGGGGAACAGGGCTTTACCCACTGTGGGAAATCAGGACCATCTCTCCTTAAATAGGGTTGGTTACGCAGGGGGTAGTCAACCTGTGGTCCTCCAGATGTTCATGGACTATAATTCTCATAAGCCCCTGCCAGCAAATGCAGCAGAACTGCTAACCCATCCAGTCCTTGTCTCGTTGGCCCTTCATGTTCCTCATTGGCCCTCCGTGCAAAGCAAAGAATGGTCAGGGATCCTGCTATGTTGCATTTCTCGTGTGTGTGTGTGTGTGGGGGGGTAACCTGTCCCCATTGTAGATCTCAGATATTGAGGAAGAACACTGAGAACAGACCCTGTGAGTATGGTGGCCAGATCTGGGTTGGGAAATAGCTGCAGGTGTTTTGGGACTTGAGGCTGAGGAGGGCAGGGTTTGGGGAGGAAGGGAATCTCAGCAGGACGTAACACTATAGGACCCACCCTCTAGCAGCCATTTTCTCCAGGGGACCCAATCTTGGCCATGTGGAGATCAGCTGTGATAGTGGGGAATCTCCCCGATGTTGGGCAACCCTCTCTGTGAACCTGTGTTGGTGATAATTTATGTCCTCCATTCAATGCCAGATCTTATCTTTGTGCCCTCATGAACAGGAATCGGCTTCGTGGAAGATTCTCCTCTATGCAGGAAGCCCAGAGGGGCCTGGTGGGGCCCTCCCGGAATGAGAACGCATGCCGTCTCTTCCTTCATCCAGAAGGTGGAATTCAAAGCGAGCCTCCCCTGTTAGCATTGGTGAGCATCTATCTGGAGTGGGGACTGGAATGTGCAGACCTGCCCATGTGACCGGGCCTCTCCCCGCTCCAGCAGCTGGGGCATGGAGGCCCTGCCGCTAGCTGCCTTTGCTGATTTGACTCAAAAGTGCTGTCTCTGGAAATGCCGTGCGACACCCTTGCCCATCGCCATTCTTCCGCACAGACACCCCCAAAGCGGCCGGGGGAGGAGGGGCCGGGTTCAGACGGAGTTCTGTGTTCCGATGGTGCAGCGTTTTGCGGCAGCTTGGCCAAGAGGCCTGGGGCGGCTGTGGCGCAGACTAAAAATAACCCAATCGGCTCTCCAGTGGAGCGTGCAAAGGAGACCAGGGGAGATGGGGGGAGGCGGGAAAGAAGGAAGGAGACAGGAGAAAGCAATCAGATGGCAGAGTGTGTGACTGGGATCCCATGGGGGAAGCTCGCCTAGACTGGAGAAATTGGAGCAGAGCTGCCACGTCTGCTTATAGATGTTCTTGGATGATGTCAAGGCAAAGATGTCCTTCACTGATAAACCCCCCAGTTTACCCCCAAAACCCATGTTTTGGAAACCAGCTGCTCAGCCCTCGGGGGCAATTTTTTGCAAAGCGCATGAAAATAAACACTGATTTGCTTATTTTGCTGAACAGTGCTCGATAGTTTCTCCTTCAAACAGCAGCTTTGTTCCTTAGTAGGTTGGTTTGCCTGCAGAAGGAGACTGAGAGGAGGGGGTCTGGTTCGGTGAAAGAGCATCGACATATGGAAGATCCGTAGGTCATTCCCCAGTTTTTCTGAGGGAGCTGGCATTGGGAAAGAGCCAGCTTGGTGTTGTGGTTAAATAGCAGTGGTCTCTGATCTGGAGAACTGCTTTTCATTCCCTGGTTCTCCTCCACATGCAGCTAGCTGGGAGACCTTAGGCCAGTCACAGTTCTTTCAGAGCTCTCTCAGCCTCACCTACCTCACAGGGTGTCTGTTGTGAGAGGAAGGGAAGGTGATTGGAAGCCGCTTTGAGACTCCTTTGGCTAGTGAAAAGCAGAAGAACAACAAGCTCTTCTTTCTCTTCTGAAGAGCAGCTGTCAGTTTTAGGATTAGGGTTAAAGGCAGCTTAATATTTTATAAGTGAGCCTGTGAAAGACTGATAGAAAAGGTGCCATTGAAAATCAAATGTGTGGCTCCAAATGAAGAAAAACAATTTGTGGGGAAACAAATTGAGATTGCTGTGTTTTTTCTTGGCAAAGATGAAGTCTGTTTCTTCATCCTTGCTTCTAGAAAGACCACTGATTATGAGATACCAAGTTGAGTAGCCGATTAACTCTGAAGGAAGGGTCGGTTCTTATTGTGAAGCGCCCTAAAGCACTGGTCCCCCAACATGGTGCGACTTCTGATTGGACGCTGGAGATTTGATCAGTCGCATGGATTCTTTTTTAAGGTTGTGCTGGAAACAGCTGCCACCCCAGCACAAGATCATTCACCCGTATGAAGGAAGGTAAACTGCGGCAGCCATTTTGTGGCTGGCTCAATTCATCCAGTGGCCATTTTATGGTAGTTATTTTGTGATGGTGCCCACAATCCTGTGTCAGAATTCCAACCGTTCCCCTAGGCTGAAAAGGGCTGAGTTAGCTGCTTAGTGTGGATTGGAGCTCAGAAAAATGTGGGTCATATGCATGCCAAAACATGCATAGGAAGCATCTGTCTTCTTCACTGCACACAGTGTTATCAACGCGGGGGCTATTGAAGCAGCGGAGTGGAAGCAGGCTGCAGACTCGAGCATCATCTCTGGATAGGGATCCAGCAACTAATCACCCCGCCCTTAGGCTATGCTCTGTAGCTCACAGCTAGTCCCTGGCACTCCCCTGGAGGCTAGCATCCCTGGACCTCTGTGGGGCAGAAGACTGCAGTCCCACCTCCCAAGCAGCCCTTTTCTCCGGGAGAATTGATCTCTGCAGTCTGATGAAGAGCTGCCCTTCTGGGAGATGCCTGGGTCCACCCTGGACGCTGGCATCCCTGGACCTCTGTGGGGCACAAGGCTGCAGAGTCCCCCTCCCAAGCAGCCCTTTTTTTCCAGGGGGACTGATATCTGTTGTCTGGAGATGAGCTGTCATAGCAAAATTCCCTCACCAAAACAACCATTTCCCCCTGGGAAGCTGATCTGCAGATGAACTCCAATTCCAGGAGGTCTCCAGGCTGCACATGGAGGTTGGTGACCCCTGGGTTAGGAATGTTCCTTGGAGTTTGGAGGTGGTGTCTCATGAGGCCAGGGGGTGGGTAGGAGAAGGAGTAAAGGCCCCATGGGACCACCAGCCCCATGGGACCCAGAGCAGACCAACCAAGTTTTATTCAGGGTATAAGCTTTCATGTACATGCACACTTCTTCAGACACATTGATTTGGACCCATCTAGAGACACTGAAATAGAAATTACCAAACCATACATACAGGGAGAGGGTGATCAGCAAATCAGCGTACAACATGATAAAGATGTTTAACTGATGAAAGGACCAAAAAGGAAAAACAAACATAGTTTATATGGTCACCATTTGTTTGGGTTTAATTCTGGGGGGAAACAACAAAGCAATTAAATATACCAAAATTATAGATTGATGTGTAAATGTACCTTCTTTAATTGTGGAACACTGAGTAATTCACTGGGCCTGTCCATCTCCTCTTAAACATTGAGGTAACTAACAGCATCCTTTCTTTAAAGTCAGGTAATTGGTTGTACAGTGTTAAGTCTCCTCTGTCACAAACCTTCTTGATGAGAATACAGATGTAAGGACTGAATGGGGATTAGCATATGTAGTGAAATAAGAAACCAATATCCCTGTTAAGTCCGAAGGGGGTCTGTGTTATTTATTCTGAGTGTTGCCCTTCAGCAGTTTCTCTTTCTGGTCTGTTCCTTTCAATAAAACAGCTACTTTGAGGTTACCCATTGAACGTCCTAGAAGATTGAGGTATTTTCCTAAAGGTTTCTCAGTCTTGTAATTCTTGATATCAGATTTGTGTCTGTTTATTCTTTGCCACAGGGTTTGACTTGTTTGCCCGATTTAGAGAATGGAAGGGCATTGTTGGCATTTAATGATTTTATACAGTGTTATAAGATGAGCACTTTTACTTATTTACACCACTTATTTATTTACACCACAAGATATTTTGTCCCCAGCTCTGCCCTAAAGAGCACTACAGTCAATGGACCAAAATTTGCTTAGGGTCCCTGGCCCCAAAGAAGTGAGACGGGCCTCAACCAGGTCCAGGGCCTTTTTGACCCTGGCCCATGCCTGGTAGAAGGCTCTACCAACTGAAATTAGGGCCCTGCGGAACCTAAATCAGATCTGCAGGGCCTGTAAAACTGCTATTCCACCAAGCTGGGGGTAAGGCTGGGAACACAACACCTATAACACCAAATGGGCTGGCCTTCCTGCGGAAGCATCTGCCAGGAACATAGAAAGAAAATCCATCCACCTAAAAATGAAACCCCTCAGAGACTGAAATTGAATCAGGAAGATATATGGTAAAAAGATTTGAATTGTTTTAATTTAAATCAACATGTGCTTTTAACCTATTTATGATGTAATTTATTTGATCCCCCTCTGAGCTTCATGGGAAGGGTGTGCTAGCAAAATAAAATAATAATCAAATTATTATTGCTGTAATGTTATTGGAATTTCATATTTTTTTGATTATATTATATGGATAGGTTTATTTTAAACCCTAAGAGCTGCCTGAGTTAAGGATGACATATAAATGAAACAAGGAAACATCGTGATATTGTGTTTTAATTATGTTTTAATGGGGTCTTATGGGATTTTATTGTACTTATGAATTTTTGTAAACCACTGTGAGACATTTGAGAGCAGTGGTATATAAATATAAATAAATAATAATAAATCTCCAGGAATTCCTCAGGGTGGAGGTGGCAGCCCTAAGCACCATCAGAGTGGGCTGCACATGTTCTGCAGAATCTATGCTACAGATTTAGAAACTAGTTTATGCCTCCTATTGAATGTGACCTTTGCATTTGTCAATTCACATAATGGGGAACCCCTTTCATTTTTGGAAAGGAGTAGGCGAGTAACCCAGGACTGTGGCTTCCACGCTGAATGTTGGAACTGTCGAAACAGGCTTCTCCTTGAGGCCAGGCCTTGTCAAAGACTTTAGGGGGTGAACAATATAGTTGCTTTTCCTTCTCTCCCCTCCCTCTGTTCCTGCCTTCTGAATTATTAACGGCTCGATTCTGCTGGCTCATCTCTCGAGCTGACGTCAGCTCTGGTGCAGGCCTCGCTCTCACAGACAGCCCCTTTCAGGTAGGTGAGGGGTGAAAGAAAAAAACCTCTGTTACCCAGCAACATGAAGACGCAAGGTAGCCTGGGAAATTTCTTGTAGTGCCCATTTGTTCTGAATGGACCCCATCATCCATCAAGATTTGCCCTCTCCCCCTTTACCTTAGCCTGTCCTCATCTCTCTTGCATGTAAGAGCTTCACTACTTGGGCCTCTCTCTCTCTTTGCAATATTCTTATTTTTGTAACTAGAATTTATCCGCTCCTTTGTTTCTTTTCTAGTGTGATCTTAGTTTCTAGTGTTTCTTTTCTAGTGTGATCTTTATATCTTCTCTAGGCATGTCTTTGACTGACTTGTTTGATCTCCATGCATTGTAAAAACAAGAATAATTCTTTGCCAAGTAACAAAAATAGTTTGGGATATGTTTATGTATTTATTTACATCCTGCATTTTTCTTTAATGGGGGACCCAAAGTGGATTACATCATTGTCCTCTGTTTTATCCTGTCAACAATCTTGCGAGGTAGGTTAGGATGAGAGTGTGCAACTGGCTGGAGTGTTCGTCTGTCTGGAGCAGTGGAAAAGAGTGAGACCGGCATGTTGGGACAAGAGGCAGAACTGAACTGAGAATCCCCGGGGGGGAAAAACAATTTATATACCATCATGAACAATGGATCTTCATGCCATTGGTCAGTTTCGGCTTACTTTCTGTGAAAGAACACTTGCATAATTTTATGGTTGGGGGGTCACCACAGCATGAGGGATTGTATTAAAGGGTCACGGCATTAGAAAGGTTGAGATCCACTGGACTAACAGGACTATCCCCCATGGAAAAAGTGCCTTCATGTATTTTGAACAAGTCACTCCTGCCCTTATATCTATACAAGTAAGTATCTAAGTTGCTCAAAAGGCAAGAGCCAAAATACAGTTTAAGTTAAAGCACTTGATTTCAGTGGGAGAAACATAACCATATGCCAGGGTATATTTTGAAAAGCAAAAAAGAGGGCATATTTTCAGGCTGACTACTTCAAGCAACTGATCAAGACAACAAAGCTCATTTTAAATATTTAAGCTAGTGATAATTGCTATTAGCCATTCCTAACATTCCAACCATAAAAAAGGATGTTTTCACCAGTTTTTTTAACGGCATCTTCCCCAAGATACATCCTTTTAAAAGAAGGCATCCCTACCACATACCTAAAAATGTTCCAGATATCACAAATGATTCTGAGCAAGTTTAAACATTAGCTACCTCTGAAGGTGTCTTGCCTCTATTTGGCCACTAATGTTTAGAGAAAAGTAATGGTGCCCCCAGAACCTGCATGGGTAAAATGGCAAGTTTTCTTCAAGCAATCAATTCTCCATCCCCCGTCTTTCTGATCATCTTTTTTGGTTTCCAACGAAGATGGACTATATATTTTTCATATGGCATGGCTGCCAGGCAGGAGGCCTTCAGAGGTAGTTTGCCATTGCCTGCCCCTGTGTCATGACCCTAGTCTTTGGAGGTGACCCTTCCAAGGACTAGTTAGGAACGACCCTATAGATGGACTGGTGGTTCTTGACATTGGTGCCACATGTCATTCCATGCATTTGGCCTTAGGTACCTGCTGGCACAAGCTGGGCGTGCCCATGTACAGCTGGCACCTGGTGAGCTTCCTGAATTACAACTGCACTCTAGACAACTGGAGTAATTTACTTTGACGAAAATGGCCACTGTTAAGGGTGACCTTGCTGAGCTCACTCCTCTCTCAAAATTCTCCAGGCTCCGCCTCCCAAATCCCCAGTAATTTCCCAACCCGAATTGGGCAACCCTAGGAGGGCGCCAGAATGTTGCTTGCCTACAACTTGTTAAATACTGCTAGAAATGTGAAAAGGGTCTCTGATGAGGCCACTAAGGGAGGGCAACGAAGACCACAATGCCCAGAACCCTTTGCGAATATTCCTTTTTCCACCCTCTCTCCCTCTTCCCGTCTCTGTTCTTGAACAGCAGGTGCATCAGCTGCAGGGATGCTCTGAGAGAACAAGGCGCATGCGCAAGCGCTAGCTAGCTAACTCCGCGCGCTGCGGCCGTTAAGCATGGAGAGCGTGTCGCGCCGCTCTTGAGGGGAAGGCAGCGTTAGCGGGGGCTCCGCGCGTGCGTGCTGCTGCGGCCACCTTGCGGGGGGGGGGGGCTCGTTGCGTTGCGCGTTCGGGAGGAGCGGGGGCGTGTCCAACCAGGAGCGCCGAGAGGGCGGAGAGGGCTGGGCGTTGCCTAGCAGCCGAGGGACGTATATAAGCGGCCGCCCAGCCGTTGCTCTCCCCGTTGGACGCTTGGAGGGTCTCTGGGTCGGACTCGTAGGTGAGGCGAGGGTGCGGCCGCTTGCGGGCGGGCGGGAGGGGCAGGTGTGCAAAGGGGCGGCTGAGGTAGGGGGGAGGTCTGGCAGGGCGTCTGTCTCCTGAGGGGCGGACCATTAAAACGGGGAGGGTGGTGGTGGTCCAGTTGGTGGCTAGCTGGTCCCTTGCCAGCTGGAGACCCTCCGTCTGGCCACCCCTGATGCAGTCCACAGCGGGCTCTCGGGCTGCAAAATGGTGGGTTGGCTTATTTGCAAAAGAATCCCTTCATTGGGGGATGGAGCAGCAAGAGAAATGCCTGGGGTGCTCAGTGCTCCCTTCATCCTTCTCTCTCTCTCCTTGAAATCGGCATAGGGTGTGCATACTTGTCCTTTCCTCTGTTTAGGCCTCAAAACAACCCTGACAGGTAGGCATTTCTCTTCTGCTCCCCTTGCTCCTTCCTTGACCAGCAGACGCTTGGTCTCTTCTTTTTCCGTTTTTGGCCTGACGGCTGCCCTGTTAAACGGGCTAGGCTGCCCGTCTGGCCCATCCAAGGTCATCCAGTCAGTGCTACCACAAGTAGGGAATTGAACCCCGCTTCTCTTAGCTGTGGTCCAGCACCCTGACCACTTTTGTGCTGTCTGGGGTGGATGCGGTGGATTTTTCGTTTTTGACTGGGGAGGATGCAGAGCGCTCAAGTCGTCTTCCACAACAGACCATTGCGGTCTTACGATGAGCAGCTTGATATGTTTCTCTGCGGCACTGCCTCCTCTCCACCCAAGTTTTACCTAGGGGAAAAAAATCCCAGAGGTTAAAAATAGAGGCCTCTAGATGTGGATAATTTAAGGTGCTACAGGTTAGGCATTAAGGTGGTTTGTGATACCTAAATGGAAGAGAGTGTAGGTGATTACTGAGGAAGTGTGTGTGGTGGGAAGTCTTTGTGGATTGGGAGTGGTAATTGCTGGGGGAATAGTGTCAGGTATGGGTTTGATAGTCTCTGACTTTTTCTGGAAGAACGCAGCAGTTTTGGGGAAGAGAAAGGTTCCATTAACCTTCATAGGACGGATGCCCTGAGGAAAACATTGGGAATATGAGAAAGCCTCCTCTCATTCAACCCCCTTGCACCAGAGGCAAGAGAAGGGGGAGAGAATGATGCAGATTCTTCTGGTGCCTTTTTTGGGGGGGAGGGGGGTCGTCACTGGGCTGTGGAGTTCTCCAGCAACGGAACTGCGTCAGGGAAAATGACTGGAGACCCAGTTTTGGACAATCCCATCTTATAGGACGGAGAGTTGTAGATGGGCAGTGCCTGTCTGCCTCTTACGCAACAGGAACACAGTCGCATCCCTTCGTCATCGTTTGTTACAGGGGGCTGCTGCGAGAGAGCAGATGCTGCGTTTCTCTCACAGCATCTAAAGGCTTAGCCTGTTTGGCTGCTTCTGTGGGGGTAGGGGTAGGGGTGGGGGTGGGTGGCTGAGGAACACTAATCAGAGCTTCCCGCAAATCAATTTGGGGGAGAAAAATTACTGCCCTCTGCAGCAGTGGCAATTTCAGGTGAGAAATGAGGCTTGTTTGTATACCGACTCAATGGCTGTTTATTTTAATTTTGGGGCACCTCTCATGTGGATAAAGAATCCAGACCCTTGTTGCCTAATATCGAGTCCCGTATCACTTGCTGGTTGCACAGATCTGTTGCGCTTCTATGGCTGTTGCTTTGGCGAGATTAGTGATCATGGTAATCTTCTGCGTGCAAGTAGGCACGTTCCAGAGACCAGCTGGTGAAAGGGAATCGAGATTCTCTCTTCTGGACTGCCGGAATTTAAAATCTACTTCTCCACCAGTGACAAAGCTATTAAGAAGAGGATTAACCTGGTTCTTACTTCTATATAAAATACGGTGTTTTTTTTTCCTCCAGAAGGAGTACATTCTAGGCTAAGAATACACGGTTATGTCCCATCTTCACAAAAATTTACTTCTGAAATGTTCTGCAAGCCTCCACTGCCCTGATGCACTGTAGCAAGCTGTTATCTTTCTCTCTCTCCATTGTGTTCTGCAAGAAGCGAGCAAGAGAAAATACAAGTCGGGTTAAAATTGAAATACAGCAGACTTCCTGCCTAGGCTATATGGAAGCCAGAACCAGAATAATTAGGGGAAGAAAGTAGCAAATGCGCCAGCTAGAACTCCATATCTGAAATGTTACTGCCTTCACTGTATAGTAGATGCTATGGCTAGAAATCGACAAGCTTATTGCTTGATCTTACGCAGAATTAGGTGACCTAAACTCTCGGAAATCAGTGAACTTAGGTGCACTTAACTACTTGTAGCACCAGAACGCTAGAGGCGTCTCTTGTGCCTCTGATTGTCTCCCAAGGTCACACAGCCGCTGCACCAGGATACAAGGACTGTACAGCGTTCCAAGACAGCGCCTACGTGCCATGGCTGCTTTGGGCTGGGTTGCGTTGTCCAATATAATCTTGTGTGGTTTGGCGCTTTGCTCCTGGCCACTGAATGTCACTGCAGTGTCTGGGATGGCCACAGTCCTGAATCTGTCTAGTCTTTCTGTCCTGATTGGGGGCTAATGGAAATGAGGCAACAGATGCAATTTAATGCAGCGAATGTCAAATCAGGTTGAGATGAACATTTGCCTCGGCAGTCTCCTGGGGCTGTCTGTCTGGCATAAGTGGAACATTCTGGGAATTGCAAGACTCTTAATACATAGATTGAGATTCTGCATATATATTGCATATATTCTGCATATATATTGATATAATTTCCCAGATACGGGAAATCAACCCTATCTGTTTCTGCAGTATCAGGTTCCTTAAAGTATATGCTGTTGCAAGAAGGGCACAGATTACAGACCTTATGGAGAATGTAAATTGTTGTGAAAATGTGCTAATGCGTAAAAGGTAACAAAACCTTGAGGGAGCTGCCAGTGGCCTGAGAACAGTGATTCTGTACACAGAGATATGTACATGTGTCCAAGGTACTGCAGAGGTGAGCTGGCTGTGACGAAATAAAATGGCTTCTACTTTGATGCTTTGAGTTTGCATCTTTCTAATAAACCGGTGAAAATGCTGCGAGTGTGACTGCTAAAATGAAATGATCTTGTCATAAGACCTCTATGACTCTGCTAAGAGACAGATCTGTTTTTAAGTGCAAAATAAATGGGAGGATTATTTTACTAAATTCCTGTTGGGGTCACTCTGGGATTGCTCAAGTGGGCAAAATGGCTACCTTGATTATATATAACGAATGGTTTCAGAAGCAGGAAGTGGGGTTCCTGAGATTCGTCCCTTTGGGAATACATAATAATAACTATTTGGTGGTCCCATAATAACACCATTTGGTGGCTGATAGAGTTGTATGCTGCAGTGCGTCTGGCATTCTGCTCTCTCAGAAGGAGTTACGGTTTGCTTTGGACAGGCAGGTAAATGGAAAGGCTTCCATATGATGCCTTGGAATTCAAGATCTGACTTAGAAGTCATATGCCTACACCTTCCCAATTGACACTTCACATTGTCCTCTGCATTTTGGAAGGCCACCAGGTAATCATGTTTTTACAGATGAACTGGTGTGTGGCATTGAAGTGATCTTGCCCAAGGTCAAAATTGTGAAATGTCAGAGGTTGGGGATATATGACAATTTGGAACCACTAAACCGCCTTTCTCGTTGAAGGTCAAGTCAGTTTACAGAATACAGAAATCATCAGAGTAGAAATCAAAGCAGGGGTATCAAGTTATCAAGAGGAAAACTGAATCTAGATAATATTTCCCCTTTCATATTAAACTTTTCCCAGTTACTCATAAGTCCTAGCATGCTCAGGAATAGAGACATCTCTGCTCCGAAGTTTGACCTCAGTGGTTAGAGGAATTTTTTTACATTGCTGGGAACTGTGTTTCTAAAAGTAGCTGTAGTTTAAATGGAAAACTAATTATGCTCAGGCCGTTGACTGAGGAGGGCAAAGTGCCTGATAATCTAGAATTCTGAAGATGCTCAGGTAGCATATACATTAAGAACATCTTGCTACTTGTAGCATACAGTAGGCTGTAGTTAGGACTTATAAATAGTCTACGAGAGTACAAATAGATATCTCATAGATTTTTTAAGTCTCTGTTTTAGATGTCACATGTGTGAGTCAGCAGAATGTAACAAAGTTACAATTATCCTGCTAAATGCATGGGAGGTGGCTCACTAACACACAAAAACAGATGATTATGTAAGAATTTAAATTTTGATGCTGTCTTCCCTTCCTGTTCTGTTATGCAGTAGCCACTAAGCAATGTACATGTGCCTTGAGGCATAAATGGAATCGCTGTGGTGCAATCTTAAGCAAGAGTCTGAAGGGCCTAACTTAGTTTAGAGTTGTGTCTCAATTAATAGTTTAGCTACTCTAGTATTTTACCATGTCATCCAGGGCAAAACTGCCATTACTTTAAGACCAGGAGACTACATGCTCAGGCTGTTGAAGCCCAGAAGTTAAGCCTAAACCCAAAAGGCCTAGAAATGGTGATTGGATTGGTGATCCCTAAATTAAATGCTTCTATAAGGACACTGTTCAAATTGGCAAATTTCCAGTGAGAGTTTTCAGTGGGCTGCAAGGCTGGCTCTTAATGGAGGTGCTGTAGTGGGAGTGGGGAACCTTGCCAACAGTGCTGATTAGATTATTGTTCATTTGAAGATTAACAAAGTGGGCTGATAATGTTTCCAGACTCTGTAATTTTAGACTATGTCCCTACAGCCAATCACTACCCCTACCCAGTAATGATGAGTAAGATTAACAAATGCATTTTGCAACAAAGCTCTAGACTACAGAATCACTTTTGCTTGATTTTCTTTTTGCGGTTATTACATTAATGACATAGCTGCAGGCTTTCATTGTGGAAATCCACCTTTATTGGTTGTAAGTCAGCCTACAGAAAGAGTCAAAAATTTCCTTCTTGTCCAGTTATACCATGAGCCATACTACTCAATGATACAATAGCTTCAGCTTGGCCAATGCCATTATGATCTTATGTTCAGATATATGTTCTCTATAAAGGTTTGCTTGAGACAAAAATAAGATCTCATAATTTTTATATATTTGGAAACCAAAGATCTCATAAATATTGAGACCTGCTATGATCTTTCTTTTGAAATGATGAAGCTTTTCTGGGGAAGTATCAGCCCATAAATGTTCTGATGTCCTAATCAGAGTATACTTTGACTTCTAAAGTACTCCATATTAATTTCATGTCCTAATAGCAACAAATTCTTAAATAGAAATTTGATAAGGAAAAATGGAATCAAGTATGGGTCATGTTGTATTCGAATAAGTGTGTGTGTGTGAATTATTTTTAGGGGGTAACACTTGGGCCCATTATGCACGGAGTGGAAGGTCCGCATTCGGGGTGGAACAGTGGCAGCTAAAATCACCAATTATGCACACTGCTGGTGGCAACCGGGCGCAGAGTCAACGTATGCTGCCAAAAAAGCTGCGTTAGTGAGATGCGGAATAAAGTGGAGCTTCCCGGGACCAGGGTGCAACCAGAAGCAGCTCCGGAGTAGCTGTGTGTATAATCGGATGCTCTGGGTTTTGCCGTCGTTACGTTCCGTCCTGTGCATAAGCGGTTTGCTTCACTTCTTCCTCCTCCACATTCTCCCTGCTGCCGTTTCAGCGGCTGTGCATAATAGGCCTTGTACCATGCTATATTTTCAGATTTTTCACATCTTTTAAATTTAAATACAAGAACCAAAGGCACTGAAACTCTATGAACTGTGAGTTCAGTGGGCTCAGATTGGAAAAACACTTTCCTAGGACTTCTGTTGATATAGAACATTCCAAACTGTATTGTCTGCCCTGGATTTGGTTGGTCGGAGGTCTTTTCTCACAGATTGTAACTGCCCCAAAAAATCACTGGGGAAACCTCAGTTACACAGTATCTCTCTTTGACATCACTTGTACTACTTGATAGTTTTATAACAGATTAGCAGTTACAGCGTCATCACACTGTGATAGGAGATGCTTTAGCTTTTGATTTGACTTGCACAGCCAATCAGGTGAATTCAGAATTTGATTTTTTTAATGGATTGTTTTGCAGATGTGTAATCTTTCTCTCTAGTGTGTATACTCTCACAATTCCTAGGAGAAATTATGTCAAAAACATTAAGTCACAACTTTAAAACTGCCCAACTTCTCCAGTATTATGTCTACAGTGGCATTTATTCATGGTTGCTAATTTTGAGCAAATGATTCTGACCTACATTTCTGTACACATTCTGTACTGTCCAGGACAGCCATCTTGGCATCCGATTGGCATAACAGCTTTCAAATTTGATGGCTATAAAACTTAACTTCTCTGTGGACTGTGGGGGGGGGGGGCTTCAGTTTGCATTTTCCATCATTTTCCAAGGAAGCAATGTGTTACCTGTATGAGGGGAACTAGTTCTCTTTTTGGATGTTACGGTTGTTTCTAGTGCAAGAACTGTGAAGTTTCCTAGTGGCCATCTTGTGACTAAACCAATTACCAGGTGCGCTTCCCGAGCTGGTGGTTGAGCCTCTTTTTCTGACTGATTCCTGATGAACACCAGGATTTCATCCGTGGAGTGTAATGCAAGAACCAGCCTTGAAAGGGAGCCCAAAAAGGCAGAAATGGTTGGAGGGGAGGAATCTCTTTGAATGCCTACAGCCAGTTTAGTTGTTTGTTACTCATGTTTTAAGTGTCTTGAAATCCTCTTTCAGTATTTCTAGGTAGAGAAAGAGTAGATAGGTCAGCCAGCAAAATGATGCAGCGCAGTAACTCCGAAATAATGGATCAGGCAGGCACATCAGTTAGTGTCAAAGTTTTCAGGTAAGCAAATTTCTTGAAGGTTTTCTGATTTGATTTAAATGTAGCAACTTTCTCCATTAACTGATACTACTGCTAGTAAGACATCTTTTGAATTATAGCCACATACTCCAAGAGTGTCAGTGAGCATTCCAGTTCACAGTAACTGATATTCGTATTCCATGTGTTCAGAGGTTTTATAAAAGAATGGGCATGTCTTAAGAGCAGAAGATCAGCAGTGGAAATGACTGCTTAAGGAAGTGGTGAGCTCCCCCTCACTGGCAATCTTTAAGCAGTGGCTGGACAGATTCTTCTCCTGGATGCTTTAGGCTGATCATTCACCATGGGGTTGGACTAGATGGCCTGTATGGCCCCTTCCAATTCTATGATTTTATTATTCTAAAATGGAATATGCCTTGAATCCCCCAGAAAGTTCTATATCTTAGATTTTTCACCTTTTTGAAGCTGTGAGCACTTTTAGAATGTTGACAGCAGGCAGTTGGCACAACAAAATGGCTGCCACATAGGCTAGATCCTATCATAGAACATGGGGAAGTTCCATGAAATATTGGAACATTCCAAGCCTGTGATGGAAACAGCTCTTTCCACATGGGTGTTCTCTGCAGGCACAAATGTAATGTCTCCTGGGTTGTTCAAAAGCAACTTCTACATAAATAGAGTGAAGGCCAGTTCTTTTCTTTGGAGAAGAAGTAAGTGGGCATCAGGGAACATAATAGTAGATGCCAAGGTGAACACAGGACACTGTTGTATACATTGAAAAGGAATCCAAAGGAACCTCTCCCAAACAAGCACTGAAATATTATGAAATCTAAATTAAAAGACAAACATATAGTTTAACAAAATTGGAAAATATTCCAAACTGTTTCTGTCTTCTATAGATCAAGGGCTTTTTGTATTGAGGTTGTTGATGCAAAGCAACTGAAAATAAAGCCACTGTTAGCCTAGGCTGAGGCGTATTAGGCAAATCCAACTGTTTTGGTTTACAGCTGCTTTGGTCCAGAAGTAAGCATCAAAATGTCCAGTCCATTTGGTCCAGAACCAAATGACACAGCATGCTCACCTATTTGCCTCAGAATCCGTTCCTTGATTACTGTGCAATACATCACAGCCCCTGATCTTGAAAGGCTTTCCAGGAGACAGAAGCAAAACAAATAGCTTGATCATTCATGATCAATCTAAAAGTGACTGATGGCCGTATTCTTCACTTTCATTCAGAAATAATCCCCCTTACACTCAGAGCTATTTGTAGTCCAGTCCTATGTATTATGTCTGTTAAATTTAGGGCTATTACCTTGGGGATACTTTCTTGGCAAAGGTGCAGTCTAATCAGTGGTATCTCAAATACCACTAGGATTAAGTCACTGGCCTCCTAGTTCTTTAATATAATTGTGTAACTCAAAAGTTCCCGATAAAGGGAATGGTCTGTTATCCCTGGCTGAAATGCTCATTTGTTCACTTCAGACTTAGGCTCTTTTCCAGTTTAATGACAATGGGGTATCTGCCCTATAAACATGCCCCATAGTTTATCAGCAACATGCTCAGCTCATACAAATGATATTGTGTGTGTGTTTTACCGAAATAGCATGATGACATGCAGTGGTGGCTTTTTCAACAAAATGGACATGGAGGAAGCATTATGGTCTTGCAGAGGTAACCTGGTAGGTTGTATGTCGAAAGTCTCCTGATTTAACCCGAGGGCAGCAAAATCTGCTGGAGGGTATCTTCTCCTGCTAGCATTCTTACTCCTACTTCCCTTTTCCAGACTTGAGATCAGCGAAGGTTCTCCTCCAAAGATCTCTCCGGAGCCAGTAGCTTCCCCACAAGCAGAGCCTGAGGCAGAAGCACAGCCAGAGCCAGAGCCAGAGCCGGACGCACCACCGCCGCCTCCTCCACCGCCGCCCCCTCCCAAGCGAATGGCTGAACTAGCAGTTGGAATCAATGGGTGAGAACTTTTGCTGGGGCTGGGTATGCCTCAGTGATGTAACGGCTGATCTTCAAAGTGAGGAAGGGGTTCTTATTGACGAAGTTGGAGAGAATCAAATGAGTAACTTCTTTATTTTGTCTTTGTGTCTACGGCTTTCTCATTCTCCACCTTTGGGAACGCTTCTGGCATCGGAACGTCTGCTGAGGAAGCGCTACATGTCTGCTGTAGCTCCCCTACCAGTGCAAAGGGCCTGTTCTATTATTTACTTAATGAATTGATTATATTTTTAGGCTGCTCCTCTCTAATGGCAATCTAAGGATTTAGATTTAAATCTAAATTAAAAGTCAGTATATAAAAGAGAAAACTTATTACATTTAGAACAGTTGATAAAAGACAAACATCCTCTGGGGAACAAGTGGAATCAGATAAATAAAACCCAAATCAGATTTTAATGAGAGCCTTGGCCTCAGCCTTATGCCTGGTGGAAGAGTGCCATTTTGACAGTTCTGAGCGGGGCTGGATCTCCACTGGCAACTCATTCCACCAGGCCGGAGCCAGGGCCAAGAAATCCCTGGCTCTGGTCGAAGCCAGACCCACTTCTTTGGGCCTGGGGATCTCCAACAGGTTGGTATCAGCTGAGAAGAGCACTCTTTGGGGGGTATACTCAGAGAGGTGGGCCCCAAGATATGCAGTTTCTGAACTGCGTAAGGCCTTAAAGGTTATTTAAGGGCAGTCTTTTAGGGCAGGGGTAATCAACCTGTGGTCCTCCAGATGCGCATGGACTACAATTCTCATGAGCCCCTGCCATAATTTGCTGGCAGGGGCTCATGGGAATTGTAGTCCATGAACATCTGGAGGACCACAGGTTGACTACCCCTGTTTTAGGGCCTTAACACATTCCACAATTGATGTGGCTGCACATTTCAGGGAAGAACAATCAAGCTGTTTTTTGGCAAAGTTACCTGTCCTCTCTTTGAATAGAAATATTGATCTATTTACATTATTTGTAGTCCACCTTTCTAACTGGGACTCAAGGCAGATTACACAAAGCAATTCAATACAGTCAACCGGACGGACATTAAGGAAGCAGTGAAACAGGATTTGAGTTGGGAGACCAACCAGAAATGAACACAAAGCAAAACCCAGAGTTGAAGCGAAGCATAAGTGTTAACACGACATATTAAAGGATGCAAGACTATGCAATAGAATCCCGCTTACAGCAAACTACACAAAGTAGTACAGATCACAGTCCCAAATAATTTGGCTAAGTAACCTTGTGAATTGTTTTGCATTGTGCTGTCCCAGGATTTTCTGGAACTTCTAGCATGCTATTTCTTGCATGCACTGTTAAAATTGTTTTGATCAGTAAAAGGGTGTTGCATTTGATGCAACATTTGGGGTCTCTCCTGCATTGTCTGTTAAGGTGGCTTCAGCTTGGTTGAAATGGGCCTTTTAGCTAAGGTAGCCTTCATTGCCATGTGGAGAAAGCCTGTTCTGGTTCCATCTGTTCTTGTTCCATCTAGAAGGACCTGAGGGCCTTCCTATGGCAACAGATTTGCTTCTTCCTTTTGCAGCTTTGGACGCATTGGACGCTTGGTCCTCCGAGCCTGCGTAGAGAAAGGGATCAAGGTTGTGGCTGTCAATGACCCTTTCATCGACCTCAACTATATGGTAAGACTTAGTTGCGGGATGGCTGGACTCTGGAGCTTCTGAGCAAACTTGTTTAATTTTGTGAGTGACAAACCAAAGATGAAGTGGTATTTGTGCATTTGATTTGTATCCTGTCCTGCTTCATGTGCAAGAGTAGAATAATAGAATAATAGAATAATAGAGTTGGAAGGGACCTCATGGGTCATCTAGTCCAACCTCCTGCACTATGCAGGACACTCACATCCCAATCGCTCATCTACTGTAACCTGCCACCCCTTTGCCTTCACAGAATCAGCCTCTCCTTCAGATGGCTATCTAGCCTCTGTTTAAAAATTTCCAAAGATGGAGAACCCACCACCTCCCGGGGAAGCCTGTTCCACTGAGAAACTGCTCTAACTGTCAGGAACTTCTTCCAGATGTTTAGATGCAATTTCTTTTGAATTAATTTCATCCCATGTCATGTCACATGGTCCCTCCCCATGCAGTGTGGCATCCAGGGCACTTGTCATACATAAATATAGCATCCCTTGTGTGTATGTATGTGTGTGTGTGAGTGGACTGACTAGCACCATCCGTTCACAAGAAAGGACTGTACAGAACTTTGAGCGCTAGCCAGAGAATACAGAAGCGATACCATCTGTCCCGCTTAATGTGGTTTTAGCTAGCTCCTGTTTGTTTCCTTAGGTTTACATGTTCAAGTATGACTCTACTCATGGGCGCTTCAAAGGTGAAGTTCATGCTGAAGGTGGCAAGCTAATTGTGAATGGGCATAAGATCTCTGTATTTCAGTGGTAAGTGGCCATCTGAGAGATGCTGTCCTGACTCTCAGCATTGCTCCCCTTTGAGTTGTTCTGTGTCTGGAATGATTTAACCTTCAGTTGTGTCATTGATTTTAAATTGAGCACAAAACCGCCCCCAGAAACCTGCACCAAAAATGAATATGTGTTCCTTTGAGTTACATGTATCTATTTACATATTTACAGAGTTCTCCACTGACAAGTAGGTCCTGTTCTCTTGTGAGTATTTAAAATACTCACACCCATTCAGCAATAGTGTTAGAATGAAGCAGAGGACAGGTAGGTAGACGATTGGATCAAAGTTGGGGAATATCCAGGTTCAAATTCCTACAAGGGAAGAAATTTGAAGAGGAATGATGTATGCTGCTCATATCTTCCCGGAAGAGATTAAAAATGTAAAACCACCTCTTATCCTTAGGATAGCTTTTGGCATTTCTGCAAGTCCCCAATGAATCCTTTGGAGGCAAATCTAATCCTGTATGTTGTCTTAGTCTTCCTAGTGCTGTTGGTTACAAAGTCAGCCTTTCAGCCTCTTCACAACAGCTTTTATTTGTTACTCTCATAACTGGCTTGTGGTGGGTTATAACAGTCCATTAAAAACCCCATTAAAACCCATCCGGACATTCATCAATACAGAACAGACTGCTAAAACAATTAAAAACCATGGCGGTCAATAACCCACTAGCCCCTCAAAAATCTAATACAGGAGTGAGAGGAGGGAGTGCAGATCACATGGTGGGTGCTTATGCTCTTAACATTGGGGGGGGGGAGTCATCAGATCTTCCTTGCCACGCCGGCCCCAACCGTAGACTGGGCGGAAGAGCTCCATTTTGCAGGCCCTGCGGTTTAATCAATATGGCCATACCCAAACTGTTCTAGCAAGAAATTTTTAGACATTGTCTTGTGGGTTGGGGTTTGGGGATGGTGTGGGATTCAAGATTATGCCCATCAGCTCCCACATGCTGCTGTCCTTCCTCTTCATGCACCCCCCTCACCTTTGGGCATGGCCATGTTCCTTAATCTTTGGAGGATAGTTCATAGCAGCCCTGATGAGGCTGGAAAGGCAAATATTACTTTGCCTGGCTGCAGTTGGCCTGCTAAGAGTACTTGGTATTGTGAATCAAAGACTCCAGCATTGGGTCCTTGGTAGTGTGCATGAGAGAGCAACTATTCAGTCTCCCAGCTGCATGAGTCCTCCTCACTGACATATCCCTTGGCTATAACATCTTGTCCTAGGCTAGAAGTATATTATACACATAGCTTCTAGCCAGAAATGTTAGTAAATCTTAACATGTACTATTGGCATGTAAACATCAACACAATAAGCTGTAATATCAAAAGGTTCATTGCCAGAATCTATTATTCTTCAACCCATGCAGTGTGAATGTTTCTCCACAGTGGTGTTATTTCCTTTCAGCATAACTTGCCACTGGCTTTGGGCTGATTTTCAATCAGTATGTTTACATAGCTCTTCTTTGGCCCCTAATTTCTCTGCAGTCGGATTACTGCGCTCATACCAGCCCAAGATAAGGGCTTAATTATGGCTCACCAACTCAGCGGAATGTCATAGGGCTGAAAGCTTTCAGCTTATGCTGGAAGAAAATAACACGGTTGTGGAGAGACATTAGCACTGCATGGGTTGAAGAAGAAAAGGTTCTGGTAACGGACCTTTTGATATTATAGTTTATTACGTTGGTGTTTACATGCCAATGGTATAGAATCTTTTTTCCCTTATATTATATTGTGCTGTACTTTCGCAGTTATGTGACATTAACTCTTAACCTGCATCCTGATGCTTCCTTGTCACTTGACAGGGCCAGGGAGATATGCAAGATGTTGGGGCATGGTACTAGGTGCAGTTACAGAGGAAACAGGTAGAAACAATTTGGGTGACTGCCACATGTGGATTGCAGAGCCTGCTTCCAGCTTTGTTGGAAGTAGTCTCAGCAATATTCTTTGTAGTCTCATAGCGATATTCTGTCGGGACTACAGAGAACCCCACTAGTGCAGAAAGCAGCAACATTTATTCAGTGACGATTGTTGCTTTGTAATTCTAAGTCAGGAAGATCATAGAGCCAGTTATGCAGGCTGTGAAGATGAAGGCAGTGAATGCACAGGTTGGTCAAGGGTGGTGTTTTTTCCTCTTTGCAATGTCAAGTTATGGTGCATGGGTACATGGTCAGTCTTCTGGATCCAAGCAGTGGCCAAGTGACCCGCCTGTGGGTAATGATGTGCATTTTTATGTTGTACAGCATGAAACCCAATGAAATCCCTTGGGGTGAGGCAGGAGCTCTGTACGTCGTAGAATCAACCGGCGTCTTCCTCTCCGTTGATAAAGCTTCGGTAAGTTTATGGCTTACCCAGAAATGTCAGCAATTTGAGTGTCTTTATGAAGCTGTGGTGGGCTCCGCAGTAAATGCTTTGCTTCCGGATCCATTGGCACAAATCTCAGGAGCGTATAAGAAACAGCCTTCTTATTACTTTGCCATCTCTATGCATCGCTCTGTATTTTGGGCACACCTCCCCCCCCCATACACACACAACAGGAGCTCAAACAAAGTCTGAATTCAGAAACTAGCTTTTACGTGCAAAAATCTCCTTCCTTCTGCTTGGTCCACTCTTGCTTTGAGTTGGAGGAGCGGCATCTCCTCTCCAGCTCCTTTTTGTCTGCCGGGGGGCGGGGATATTTCTGCCTTAGCCCCCATCATTCATTTTGCATTCTGCATCATGATTGACTCCCTAAACCCTGCTCTCTTTCTACAGGCTCATATCCATGGTGGGGCCAAGCGAGTAGTGGTGAGCGCTCCATCCCCTGATGCACCTATGTTTGTGATGGGAGTCAATCATGAGAAGTATGACCCCTCGAGCATGACTATTGTGAGGTGAGAGGAAGTAATTCTGCTTTGTAATAATCACTTCAAGGTCAAGGGATTCAGCGAGAGGCAGGAAAAGGAAACGGAACTCTGGCAGTCTGCTGGATTGGCTTCCTGTGTGCTGGGTTGCCGGCATCTTAGTCGGTAAACAGTCAAGAGTTTGTGCAAGCACCAATTCATGTCTGACCCTTGGGGCGAAGCCCTCTAGCGTTTTCTTGGCAGACTCAATACAGGGTGGTTTGCCATTCCCTTCCCCAGTCATTACCATTTTACCCCCCAGCAAGCTGGGTACTATGTGAGTGGCACAGAACTCCTTTAACCCTTTGAGGGGCATGTTGGCTCATCTGCTTTTGGAGAATTGTACAAACGTCTCCCCTGATGTTCTGATGATTTGATGCCTGGAAATGTGTCAAATCCAGGACTCTATGTCATTGGGATAATTTCAGTACTCCACAAATGAGGTACAGGCCTCCCTGATTCATAGAGGTAGTGAGATTGTTAGAGCCTTCTCACATGACTTAGAGACGTGACAGCTGGTAGTACATGCAGCGTAAGGTCCTCTGGTTACTAGAGAGAAGTGTTCTTCTCCCCCTTTGGTTAACATAAAGTCTTCCACTATAACTGGAGAAATCCCAATAATGTAGAAATTCCGACTTCTTTCTGTGGTTGAGCTGGTTTTGCTGTTCTGATGATGGGCACAAGCCCCTCCCACTCCTTTTCGCAGTTTAGTAAAGGCGATAAAATAGAGGTTTTGAACGTTGGTTGGGTGACGAGTCAGTTTTGTCTTCTGCTTGCCTCCTAGCAATGCCTCCTGCACCACCAACTGCTTGGCACCATTGGCCAAAGTCATTCATGACAACTTTGGCATTGTCGAGGGCCTCATGGTAAGACCAACACCTTCCATGTAAGATCAGAACTTGTGACTATGAACAGATCCCTCTCCTTTTGGGCAAGCTCTTCCTTCATTCCCCGGTCTAGAAGAAACTGCTTTCAGTGACCTTTTTCCTGCCCTAATCCAGTAACCCAAGCAAATGAAATAATTTTCAAGCTGGCAATGGCAAATGCACAGTTTATTCCCCTATAAACAATTCCTCAAACTTCCAAAACATCAAAACAAATTCCTAGGTATTTTTTCCATCTTCAGTATCTTCGTCAGTGATGTAAATACTCCTTAACCTTTAAAAATAAGTCCTCTTTAAATGCATTCCTGTCATATTTCAGACGGATCTAATCTTGATCCTATGGGAATATGTATGTGGTTTAATCTGCCGATGTTTCTATAGTATCCACTATACAGAGGTCTACAAATCTTAGCATCACCAAGTGTAAATGCTCTTTAGTAGTGACCCCATAGCTACGTGTTTACATCACTGATGAAGTTACCGAAAACGAAAAAAATACCTAGGAATTCATTTTGATGTTTTGGAAGTTTGAGGAATTGTTTATAGGGGAATAGACCGTTCATTTGCCATCGCCAGCTTGAAAATTATTTCATTTGCTTGTATTACGGCTGACAGGTGATTTGTTGACTAATCCAGTAACCTGCATAGATCCCTTTAGCAAAGAGTTACTACTTGAGCTCTTAAATACCTTTACCTTAAACTTGGGACCAGAGAGTTAAATCAGCTGAGCGTGCAGCTCGGTCTTCTGGACTGCTGCTAAACAAGTGCTGCTCACGTTATCCTAAAACTCATATCTGTAAAGAGACTGTCACTCGTTCATGGCAAATCTGTGCAGAAAGATTACTCAGTGCCAGAAGTAGGTTTTGAAATTGTTTCCTGTTTCTTGTTCTACTACAAGCTGGCTCCTCTTGCTTGCAGACCACCATTCATGCCTACACTGCTCCTTAGAAGATTGTGGATGGTCCCTCTGCTAAAGTTTGGTGTGATAATTCTCCTTATTTTATTTATATTTTGTTATTCTTTTAAATGTTTACAACTTGAGACCCCCTTGTAGGGAAGCGTGATTCTTCCAAATAATATAAAGTATGAACCAAACAATAGCCACCAAAACAGGTTCTGGATAAACTGTATAATTCTACTAGGGGCCAAGCCTGTTGCATTCAGGAATACAGCAGGTGCTAGATTAGGGAGGTGGAGTGGAAGAACTCTGTGGGCGGCCTCCCCCTTGCTCCAGGACTTGGAAAGGCTGCAGGCAAGTGTCAGGGAACTCACCGGCAAGGGAACTGCAGCCTCCAAGCCTCAGAGGGAAGTGGAAGGAGGAGGGGGGTGGTCAGGTGGGGGCCAGTGATTGGCTGGCTGCTGGACAGACAGGCAAGCCAGTTGGAGGAGGAGGCAGTCAGGGGCGGGCAGCTGCCCTGACTGGGTGTTAAGCGCTGATTGGCATTTAAGCCATGAGACCAGCTCCTCCTCCAAGGCCTTACCAGATATATATAGTGGAACAGATTCCCTGTTTTCAATTTTTCTTCTTCATATACGATGTCCAGCCTGGCTCAAATCTTCTGGGAGGTTTTCTAACAGGTCACAGGCTTCAAAAACCTCACTGACAGAAGTCAGTTTTGAAAACGTCTCCTGTTTCTTGTTCTACTACAAGCTGTCTCCTCTTGCTTGCAGACCACCGTTCATGCCTACACTGCTACTCAGAAGACCGTGGATGGTCCCTCTGCTAAAGCTTGGCGTGACGGCAGGGGCGCCCACCAGAACATCATTCCAGCTTCCACTGGTGCTGCAAAAGCTGTGGGCAAGGTCATCCCTGAGTTGAATGGGTATGGGCCATACTTCCTCCTTGGGTACCCAGGTTGGAAAAGCATTGTGCCTCTGTGGTATTCCTCACTATGTAGCCCCTGGAAGAGGCCCCTCGCCGGAAGCCACATATTGCTAATGGTCCATAGCGCTTCAGTGTGGCCATGGAGCAGAGTAAGAAGCACTTCACTACCAAGGACTCTGCTTGCGGAGTCTATTGCCGAGTCTGCCTATCAGGGCATTTCCTTCCAAACCATCCTGCCTTTCTTAAAAGAGCCAATCACTCAAGAAAGCTAATCCAATCAAAACAAGTAACTTGCTTGTGCCTTCAGAGAAATGCCTGAGAGTATTAGGATGCTTGCAGTACTAAGGGCCTGATGTCCAGGTGTGCGGTAGAGTTCTCCCGGGTGTCGGTGTTGCTTGCCACTTTGTTGGTGCTCCAAGTGTCTGAAAAGAGATTTGTCAATGGCTCCCAGCAATCCTTTCTGCTTATATCCTTACATCGCGTTTACTGGATTCCTCCGTAGGAAACTCACTGGAATGGCGTTCCGTGTGCCGGTGTGTGATGTTTCAGTGGTTGACCTGACCTGCCGCCTTGCCAGGCCAGCCACCTATGCCCAGATCAAAGAAGCTGTCAAGAAGGCATCAAAAGGCCCCATGGCTGGGATCCTGGGATACACAGAAGATGAGGTAAGCAGCACCCGGGCATCTTGAGGAGATCCTCCCAGGTATGACATGCTATGGAATGACGTTACCAGGTCAGCCTGATGGGTGAATTTCTTTAGGAATTATAACTTCTCTCCAGTCTGCAGAGATCGGTTCCCCTGGAGAAATTGGGGGGCGGACTCGATAGCGTCACATCCCTGCTGCGTTCCCTCTCCAAACTTAACTTTCCCCAGGAGCCACTCCCAAATATCCAGGAATTTCCCAAGCTGGAGTTGGCAACTCTGTTATCAGATTTATCTGGCTGCTGTTGGCCTGACTTTTTCTAAAAGGCATGCCCTTTGCTTCAAAGTTGGGAAGTTTCATCTTTGTTGTAGCTCGCATAGTACGTCCTTCATCAAACTGCATTTGAATAGATGGCGTCTTTTCTTATGTATAAATATTTTAAAGTTAGATATCTTAAAGTTAGATACCTAGTCTACCCCCCCCCCCTTCACCCTCAATTGAAGGAACTTTAAACTGCTTTTTGCCATATAAATCCTGTTAGCGATTGCTTAGAGCAGGGGTAGTCAAACTGCGGCCCTCCAGATGTCCATGGACTACAATTCCCAGGAGCTCCTGGGAATTGTAGTCCATGGACATCTGGCCGCAGTTTGACTACCCCTGGCTTAGAGAGCTCACTAGGTTAGAGCCAGCTTGGTGTAGTGGTTGGGAGTGTGGACTTCTAATCTGGTAAGCTGGATTTGATTCTGCACTCCCCCACATGCAGCCAGTCACCCACAGCACTGATAAAGCTGTCCTGACTGAGCAGTAATATCAGGGCTCTCTCAGTCCCACCTCCCTCACAGGGTGCCTACTGTGGGGAGAGGAAAGGGAAGGTGAATGTAAGCTGCTTTGAGACTCCTTCGGGTAAAGAAAAAACAACTCTTCTTCTTTGAGGCTGTGCAAAGTCTCTGGCAAACCGGTCTACCCAATTCTCAGTTTGGGGCCCTTAATCAGCTTCCTTCAAATGTCACAAAATCTCACCCCTTTGCTTTTGAGCAGGTTGTTTCGACTGATTTCATTGGTGACCATCGTTCCTCTATCTTCGATGCTGGAGCTGGGATCTCCCTTAATGATAACTTTGTGAAGCTCATCTCTTGGTAAGTTCTTGTGGGAGGGCTGGGGGTGGGTATCCATCTGGTGCTTTCTGGATCCTGTTCTTCCACACTGTAATGAGTGTGCAGTGCGTGCCTGATTCATCAAATAAGCATCCAGAAGGTAGCCACATGCAAGGGGATTAATGTCACTAGACATTTGTATGGTTCAAGGTCAGGATTCCAGTGGGCTGATCCAGATCCCCAAGGTGTTCGGAGCATCTGTTCTATGAGGAAAGACTAAAGAGTCTGGGACTTCATAGTTTAGCAAAAAAAGATGACCCGGGGGGGGGGGGGGGAGGGAGGGAGGGAGGGAGGGAAGCAGGGGGCAGGGATGATGCAGGTTTATCGAATTATGCATGGGATAGATTCAGGGAATTTGTTCTCCCTTTCCCATAATGCTGTAATTCAGGGGCTCCCAATGCAATTAATGGGTCCTAGTTACCGAACAGGCAAAAGGAAATGCTACTTGACCCAAGGAGGGATTAAATCATGGGAAGGCCATGCCCTCTTTATGCCATATATATATTGGCTGTCCAGGACAGCTGTTTGTAAAACAAGATTCTGGACTAGATGGAACCCTGGTCCGATCCGGGAGGACTGCTGTTAATTTCCTCCCCTTTTGGATGCTGTCAGGAATGACAGATTTGCAGAATTTAGCCTTTTGGGACGTACGCAAATGGCTTTACTGTTTCTTGCTTTTGTCCCTCAGGTATGATAATGAATATGGCTACAGCTGCCGTGTAGCAGATCTCCTGAAGCATATGTACAGCAGGGAGCACAACTGAGCGCTGCCCACCGTCTCTGTCCCAGGCTGTCCGACAGAGTGGCCTCAACACCCCTTTTAGTCCATAGGTTTGATCTCCCGGCCAGTTCGACGTTTCAACCACAGAACCCAGAACAACTGCACCTTTCTCTTTGTGTCACTGTAAAGCTTTGTGTACGTACATGTGAATGTGAGTCCTGCTTACCAGAGCAGCTTGTACAAGCCTCTAAACTGTAGTGAAAGACATATGCACCAAATTCCCCCAAGAGGAGGAGGAGAAGGAGAGTCTGCCCTCTGGGGTTAAGCATTGGTTTGTGTGGCTGTAGTCTCCTCAAGATCTTGCAAGTGTTAAAATAAAACCACTGAAGTTTACGTGAACCCTGGCGTATTGGCTCACTCCCCACCCTGCTCAGCCCGAATGCTGCTGCTGAAGTTCCCTCCACCACTCGCACCAGCGTCTGGGCCTGTCCCCTTTTCTGCCCGCCATTCAGATGGTGCCTTCTTGCTGGTCCAGGTACGAAAGAGCCAAGACTAGTTCAGAAGGAGGCAGGAAATAAATCGGAGATGGGCAGCTGCTGCTGGCTTGATTGGAGGTAGCTTGAGCATGGCCTGGACAGAATGGCATCATGCCTTATTTCTTACACAAGTCTTTGAAACAACTGTCTTTTAAAAACACACACACACCTTGCATGTCTTTCAACAGGGGATAGCTCCTAGAAAAGAGTTGTACTCCAAAAGACAATGTGTAATCAGGCAGTATATGCGTGGTACACAGAAATAGTTCCCAGTATGCATCAGGGAGGTTGGTTTGCCGTCAGACTCAGCCTGTGAGCTTCCAGAAGCAGCCGAAACAGAATGCTGGACTAGATGAATTTTTGGTCTGCATTTGGAGGCGTGGCTTGATCTATCTTGTTGTTATCCCAATTTTCCTACAGAGAATTGCCTGCAGAAAGATGCGTGTATGTTGCTGTCTCTTTGCTGTAAATCTTGTAACCCACCCAACAGCTATTAGAGGGCCTCTAACTGCAAAATAATTGCCTGCCTTGTAGTTAATCTATAGGTGAATCTTGCCTGACCTCCTGAGGTCACTTCACAGAGCTATTCGGTGGCTGTTGAGAGCTTTCTTAAAGTGCAGAGTCATGTCTCAGACAGAAAGGCCTCAGTTCTGGGCTCAGCCAGGGCGCATTTGCCCTTGCATGTGTCTCAACAGTGCCCATTGTTCAGCCTCCCTATCTCTTCACAAGTCGGAGGATCTGGCAAAAACAGTCCATGCCTCCAGCGGGGTGTGTGCGCTGTGCCCTGTTAACCCTTCAGAACCCATAACCTTTAAATCCTATGGACTTCCTGCACAGTCTAATGCTTGGATTTACCATAAACGTAGTCCCCAAGATTTGCAGTAGACTGAACTTGCTGGGTCCAAACCAGAAGGTGAGAAGCAGAAAGGGAAAGGGTTCTGAGCTGCTTTACGGTTCTCCGGAGTCCTCTGACTGGAACGCTTCAGAAAATTCAGTGTTGGAACTGTTGACTGAGCCAATGATAGCAAGGAAGAGCTTCTGTACGGGAGCAGCTAAGAGCAAGATCATTCACAGCTGTTGGGGAAATCAACACAGAGGCAAGGTTAAGATGCTACAGTAAGATAGCATTTAAGGTGATCCAACATTCCTGGAGATGCTGTGCTGGCCAGCACGGAGGCTAAAGATCTGTCACATTTCATTCTTGTCATGACAGTTGAAGGCTTCGGTGAACAATCCTGAAAAAAATCAGAGTCCAGTAGACAAACAGTGCTTGCACTCGAAAGCTCACGCCCTGAATAAATCTTTGTTGGACTTAAAGGTTACCTAAATCCTGAATAGAACCCTTCTCTTCTGGAGGAGCACAGCCTCTCCTTAGGGGAGTGGAACCGTTGGTTGTAACCTTAGGAGGCCAACGTTTTACAATGTAGTCCCTTTGCAAAGTTACTCCAGTCTAAGCCAGTTCATCAGATGCAGTTGCCTTAGTCCCCAAAGGCTCACGCCATGATGCATCTTTTTATTGATTTAGATCCTGCCCCCCCCCCAGAGCTCAGCATCAATACTGAATGAAACTGTTCTTCTCTAGTGACACCATCAGGCCTCTCTGGTTACTACAACTACCATTGCCCCATTTAAGGTCATTCTGCCCCATGTGGAACGGAAGTACAGTGGTGGAGGTGGGGTGTGATCCACTTAAAAGATCACATCAGCAGGAAGGGATCCTTCTGCAGAGAGAAATAAGCAGCAGTGCCCTAAATTGGAGCAGATGATTCATGCGAGTGCGGAGAGAATTCCCTTACGCACCCTTATTGACGAGGCACTAGCCTGGCTTGGTTTGAGAAGCAGATTAGTGGATTAGCAATCTTGCAAAGCCACATTCTTCCAGCCTGTTCATCATAAAGCGCTTCTTTCTCTCCCCCCTCCCCTGTCATTTGGGTATGCAGTTAAAATCCTCAGTTGATGTGGGATCCTAGTACAATAGATGATTCCATATCAACATGTGCAGTTGAAGTCCTTTGGCAAAATAATGAAAGCACATCTGAGAATGGGGAGAGTGCTTTTCTGTCAACAAGTCTGATTTAAAATCGCCACTACGCCCACACCCCTCGTTTCCAAGCTCCACTCCCAAATCTCCAGAAATCTCCCAGCATGGAGTTGGCAAACCCAAAGTGATATGTTACCATTTGTGCAATTTGTGTTGCTGTGCCTCCCTGGAAACATGGGCCAATTAGGCAGTCGCAAAACCTCCCGGCCAATTTTCAACTAGGGCTTCCAAACAGGAGAATTCTCACTCTGAAGAATTTCTTCTACAAGAAAGGAATCAAGCAGGTCGCCACACTGGTCTGAAGTAGCACAACAATATGTGAGTCCAGGGGCACCTTTAAGGCCAACCAAGATATATGCGAGGCGTGAGCTTTCCTGTGCATGCACGCTTCCTCAGATTTTTTATTTATTTAGATTTCTATACCGCCCCTTCCATAAGGCTCTGGGCATAGGGTAGTTACATAGAACCTGATAACATATCAGCTAGAATATTTGAACAGGAACGGTAACTTAACAGAACCCTTGGGTTTGTTGTACTGCTAGGAAAGAAAGGCAAAGGGGAGAGCTGTTTGGGGCTGAAATAGCGCCGGTACAACCAGAAGGACTAGGAGGAACAGTCCTTGGGCATGGTCTCTCCTCCACCACACCCCTCCCGAGATCCTCTCCTTTCAATGCTTTGAGATCAGGAGTAGGGATGGGAGGGAAGAGAGAAATTCCCGCAGCCTTGACCCATTCCACACACAGTAGATGAGTGATAGGGATGTGAGTGTCCTGCATAGTGCAAGGGGTTGGACTAGATGACTCATAAGGTCCCTTCCAATTCTCTTATTCTACATAGGATCATGCACTTTCAATGTGCTTTGGCAGCTGGATTTTCCTGTGCAGAACAGGGAAATCTATTTCTAAAGTGCATTGAAAGTGCATTATCTATTGTGTGATGCTCGGCGAGGGAGGGAGGAAGCGCTGCAGGACCCTCATGCTCCAGCACCCCCCCCCCCCCAATGGACAACCTGCAACCTCAAGAAGACGGTCGAACATCAATGTAGCCCTTCTTTGTCGCCTCGCCCTGCATCCTCCAACCCCCTTCCCCCCCCTCCCGGCGAATTTAATTGTACTTCTCCAAACCCACTGAGGCATGCGGACGCACACGCAAATTTTATTTATTTATACAAACAGCTCCTTTGTAAAATCCCTGGGGACGGCGAGTGTTTCCTTAACGCCATACGCGCAACACCAGGTGGCTTGGTGAAGAACCACAATCCCCACAATGCACTTCTATTTAGGGCGTTCCCATCTTGCACCGCTCGGAACGCTCCCTCTTCCCTCCCCCCCTCCAAGTCCTTGGGTTGCGTAATGCCGCACGCGAGCCTCGCAATGAAGGACTACCGTTCCCACTGGGCAGTAGCGCTCTTCGCGCGGTGCACTTCGGGGACTGTAGTGCGGCGGAGCTCCGAGCCGCGCGGCGACGAACGCAAGCGCGAACTACAATCCCCGACGCCGAGAGGAGAGGGCGGGAGGAGGGAGGCGGCGGTGTGCGCATGCGTCAATGCAGCCGAGGAGGAGGACCTGGGTGCATTTCAGTGAGTAGCTGGGATGAATTGGGGTCTGGGGGCGGTGGGACGCGGGTCTCCGGCAGTGAAAAACTTTCTGTTGCAGCACAGAGGCACGAAACATTTCTAAGAGCAAGCAGATGAATGCTGGTGGGCAGGGGTGGGCCAATGTTATTCCTGGAGCTTAGCCTGCCTTAGTGCTGTTGTGAAATAGATGAGAGTTTGATGTGGCCCAGTTTGATGCAGTGGCTGGATTATTGAACCAGCACTTCAAAGGGCCGTGTTGAAATGTACTCTCAGCTTGCCAAGCCTATCAAGTGACCTTTCTTTTAGTCTCGCCTACCTGCCAGGGTTGTTGTGAAGTCAACATGGACCTCATAGACCACCCTCGCCTTGTGGGAAGATGAAAAATGTACTAGATTAAGAAACAGGTGTTCTGGCTTGGTAAAAGGCAAGGTTCATGTGTGCATTTCATTAGATGCGGATGATATCTGGTGGAAAGCATTGTGAACAGCAGGGGCCAAAGGCTGTACACAGAGCCTGTGAACTAGGCAGGCAGCAGTTCTCCAGGAACAGGTCTTTTGTCACCAGTTCCCTGTGATCCTTCAGCTGGGGATGGAACCTGGGGCCTTCTGCACACTACACAGGTACTCCAAAGTTGAGTCTTGGCTACCGTGCCCTAAAAAAATTGCCCTCCCCCTTTTGCTATAATAACCTGTAACACAGTGGTTCTCAACCTTCCTAATGCCACGACTCTTTAATACTGTTGCTCATGTAGTGGTGACCCCCAACCATAACATTATGCAAGGGTTCTTTCACAGACATTAAACCGAAACTAACCAATGACGCAAAGATCCATTGTTCATGACTGTATATCAATTGTATATAAATTGGTGGCCGCCTTCAGGAGGAGCGGCAATGGTGGTGTCCTCGCCCCAGTCAAGCTGCTCGCCCTGCTGTGAAAGGGTCGTTCGACCCCCAGGTTGAGACCCACTGCTGTAGCAGAAGAGAAAACCCTGATTCCTTGATTCCCTAAAGATATTAAAACTTACTGATAGGTTGATCATTCCATGCTGGAATCTCTCTTAGAAATCCTTCCGTTTGCCTAAAATGGTTTTTCATTTGTGCTCTTTTCCAGTTCTGTAATCCTAGGCCAGAAGCCTGAATAGCCCAGGTACAGACTAACCTGAATGTGTCTGAGTTTGGAAGCTAAGCAGAGTCAGCCCTGGTTAATACTTGGATGGGAGACCACTGAGAAAATCCATAGAGGCAGGCAACGGCAAACCACCTCTTCACGTCTCTTGTCCTGTGAGAGCTTTCCAGAAATTGGTTGCAACTCAATGGGATTAAATTGTTTTTGACCCGGGGTCTGGCACCTTGTTTAGTGCCTGGCTTTGCAGTCAGAATTGCATTCTAAACTTTGTAACCCACATCATCATTATTATTATTTATTTAATTTATTTCCTGCCACTCCCAAGCCCGGCTTGTGGCGGGTTACAGATTGTCCAATAAACCCCCCAATAAAACCCCATTAATAACAGACAACAAAATCATGACAAAACTAGAACAACATGGCAGTAATTCCTCAAAAACTCCCAACCCCTTCCCCCCCCAACTAACCTCTGGAGGGGTGGAAAGAGGGGCCATGATAACAATGGACCAACTGCTGCCTCACATTAGGGGTGGGCTCCCCTGATCTTCCTCACTACCTTGGCCTCAACCACAGACCTGGAGGAAGAGCTCCGTTTTGCAGGCCGTGTGGAACGCTGGATGCTCTTGCAGGGACCTCAGGTCTCCTGGGAGGTCATTACACCATGAGTCTCCTTCAGGTAGAGAAAAGTAGCATATAAGAACCAACTCTTCTTCTTCAGTAATATCTGGGCTCTCTCAGCCTTACCTCCCTCACAGGGTGTCTGTTGTGGGGAGAGGAAAGGGAAGGCTACTGTAAGCCGCTTTGAGACTCCTTTGGGTAGAGAAAAGCAGCATATAAGAACAAACTCTCTTCTTCTTCAGCAATATCAGGGCTCTCTTAGCCTCGCATCCCTCACAGGGTGTCTTGTGGGGAGAGGAAAGGAAGGCAACTGTAAGCTGCTTTGAGACTCCTTTGGATCTTTTTTTCCTGTTCTGAAAAGGCTGAGCATCTGGCAAGAGTGAAAGCTCTTCTCTGTGTCTTGTTCCCAACATTATATAGATCGGTCGCTGGGGCTGTTGCATGTTTGTACCTATCATATGTTAGAAAACCAGGGGGATTACTTATGGCAGGGCAACCCTGCAAAACCATTTGGCAGGAGATTCAAGACAAGACCAAAAGAAGCAGTTGAACTAGTTGACCTGTGGAACTCACTGCCACTAGAAATGATTGTGGCCGCGGCCGTAGGCAGATTTACAAAGGGATGCTGGTTGTGTTTACGGTGGATAAGCTTGAGCTTGACTATTAACCAAGAGGGCAGAGTGGAATCTCTGAACCAAGAGACCAAATGCCTCCGGCTGCCAGATGCTGGGGAATGACTAGCCAGGACTGGCTGTTGCGTGTGGACTTCCTGTCGCACCTTAGCTGTCCCCGCTTATGTACTGTGCAGGCTGGTTATATAAGCAGAGAGGATGTTGGCCGTTGGCCTTGTTCTTGGCTATGCTTTGACAAAACCATCCCTTTCCCAAGGAACACCCAAGGCACTCGGGGAGGCGTTGGCCACCTGCCTCGCTCCTGACCGTGAATCCAGCAGGCTGGCGCCGAGATGACCCTCTTCCACTTCGGCAATTGTTTTGCCCTGGCCTATTTCCCCTATTTCATCACCTACAAGTGCAGCGGCCTGTAAGTAGGGGTCCAGGGAGTGCCGGTGGGCTGTTGCCTTTGCAAGGATCTATCTCAGCACCTTTGTTTTACGTTTCCAGATCAGAGTACAACGCCTTCTGGAGATGTGTTCAGGCTGGGGCCACCTACCTCTTTGTCCAGCTCTGCAAGGTAAATTTCATTTTGTTCGATTTACGTCACTTAATGCCAGCGGGGACCGTTCTCCTCTCCACCGTATTATCCTCACAAGAGCCCTGTGAGGTGGGTTGGCTGGAGAGGGTCAGGTTCTCATTCGACTTCTCAAGAAGCAGGCTTGGCACGTTCAGCAAAAGCAATTTGTTAAGGAAGAAAGGAACCAAGTCCATGAAAATCTTTGTTAGGACCGATTAGCAATACAAATATTCCCTATGGACTCCACCTCCATGCTTCGACAAGCATCCCCACCTTGGAAAGCATCTTCCCTACTTTCTCAGGCCCATTTGTCGCATCCAAGTGCCAATTCCAATCTCCGGACACCCTGTCTTTGAAGCTAGGGCTATGCCAGGGGTAGTCAAACTGCGGCCCTCCAGATGTCCATGGACTACCATTCCCATGATCCCCTGCCAGCGTTTTTCTGGCAAGGGCTCATGGGAATGGTAGTCCATGGACATCTGGAGGGCCACAGTTTGACTACCCATGGACTATGCAGATAAGACCAAAGCTTCCTCTCCTCCCAGCACCCATCTATCAATGCAGACACAGCACTTAGACTAAACAGAGATCAAAGTGAAACTATAAACAAACATGAACTTCAAAACTATCCCCAGGTCCGTCCCTCTCCTGCAGAGAACACACAAAAGCAAAACATCCATGCAGAAGTTCATGGCGGGATGTTAGGTGCTCGCATAGATACTGACAAAGAGTGTGAAATGACGCAGAGTCACACAGCAAGCTTCCATAGCAAGGGTGGAGATGAGAAGGACTTGAACCTGAGTCTTCCAGATCCTAGTCAAGCATCACACCATGCTAGATTTTTTGGGACAGCACTAGGGCTGCCGGGTCCTTTGCAGATGCTGTCAGAAGATTGGGGGGAGGGGCACATTCCAGGAGCAGCAAGGAGCACCAAAACATGCTAATGTCACCCAGAAGTGATGTTGGGGTTGATTTTTTCACCATAGAGTTTTGTCCCAAAACAGAGCGTCACCCCTGCTCCCCATGTGCCAACACCATTTCCGGGAGACATTAGCATGTGTTAATTTCTGGATTTCATTCCTTGGGGATGGGATTAATGGTGAGGGCAAGGTGCATCCAGAAAGCGGGGGACCTGTGCCTGGACCACGGCACTTGGCAACCCTAGGCGGCCCTCTTTGCTTGGATGAATTTGAAGATTTAGGAAACCATCTTTTCTTTCTTGATAGCTACTGTATTATAACTTGGGTTCTTCTTTGTGTCGGTTGCCAACCTCATCTTATAGATGCTGTTTCTAGCAACGTTCTTTCCCACCTGGGAGGGCGGAGCAGGCGCCTACGACTTCATTGGGGTAAGCGGAACATAAAGGAATGATCACTGGTAATTGGAATAAAAATGAACACACACACCCCCCTAATAAAAAAAACAGCCAGCTTAAGCCCTATCCAGGAGATTGCCCTGTGGAAGAAACTGACGTCTCAGAGTTCCATAAGATGTAATTCGCCAAGTTTAGATAAATTCAATGAACAGTGAATAATATTTTATTATGTTTTGGAATGACAAGGCATGGGACAAGCCTTTGCCTTTCACATCCTGTGAATGGGAGTGAAGCTGGACAAGGTGGCTGGTTCCCTGTAACTATCATTCATTTTCAGTTTTAAAAAATGAAAAGAATGTGAGCGTCAGACGAGGCCCGCTGTTGAATCTGTCCAGCCAGAATTCACAGTTGGGTGGGTTGGGGTGTGCACAGAATATTCTAGGATTAGTTTAGATCAGGGGTAGTCAAACTGCGGCCCTCCAGATGGAGGGGTAGTCAAACTGTGGCCCTGCAAATGCTGGCAGGGGCTTCTGGGAATTGTAGTCCATGGACATCTGGAGGGCCGCAGTTTGACTACCCCTGGTTTAGATTCAGGTGGGTAGCCATGTGAGTCTGAAGCAGCAGAACAAAGTCTGAACCCAGTGGCGCCTTTTAAGACCAACAAAGTTTTATTCAAGGTTTAAGCTTTTGTGCACAAGCAGGCGTCAGATACAGTGTCAGATACAGTGAAACAAAATATTGCTAGAAAGAGCTGGGTAGAGTGAAGATACCTAAATCATGGGATGGTACTAGCTGAGATTGGATCGAGGAGAAGAAGAGCTGGGTTGTTGTTTTTTTGTACCCTGCTTTTCAGTACCTGAAGGAATTTTAAAGCGGCTTATAATCACCTACCTCTGTGACGTAGGTGGGGCTGAGAGGCTCTGAGAGAACTGGGACTGGCCCAAGGTCACCCAGCTGTCCACATGTGGAGAAGGAGCGGGGAATCAAATCCAGCTCTCCAGATTAGAGTCCCCCCGCTCTTAGCCACGACACCACACTTGGTCTCCTCACCGCTGCTAAAATAAACCTAGAACAAAGTTGGGAGTCCAGTGGCACCTTTAAGGCCAACAGAGTTTAATTCAAGGTATGAGCTCGTGTGCTTGTTGACTTCCTCAGATACAGTGAAGCAGAATTTCCTTAACTATTACAGATAGGTAGAACAGGGAGGTGTGTGTTTTTTCATTGCCAGGAAGGGCTAACTGTAGTCAAGATGCAGGGGGAACTAGGCAGTTACAGCTGAGTTTGGATTAAGGCAGTTGTCAGGATCTGTTAATGGCTGTAAATCAGCATACAAATACAGGAGTTCACAAACAGACATGAGAAGAAATCTGAGTGCAGGGGCAGCCTCAAGGCCAACAAAATTCAACTCTGTGCATTAACTCTCACATTTGTATGCTGACTCTCTGCCATTCACAGATCCTGAAAATGGCCTTAATCCAACCATAGCTATAATTGCCCAGTTCCTCTTGCATCTTGACTCCAGCTAGCCCTTCCTGGCCATTAAACTTGCCCACTCTCCCTCTCTTTACCTCTATGTAATGACCCATAACAACCTATGGATGTGAAAACTGGACTCTGAAGAAGGAAGATAGGAGGAGAATAGATGCTTTCGAATTATGGTGTTGGAGACGAATACTGTGAATACCATGGACAGCCAAAGTTACCAACAAGACAGTTTTAGAGAGGAGCAAACCAACTATGTCATTAGATGGCAAGATATTATGGCTAAAGCTCACTTACTTTGGACACATCAAACTCGCTAGAAAAATCATGAATGCTCGGCGTGGTCAGCGGCAAAAGGCAACGTGGTCGCCAAAGGATCCGTTGGCTCGACACGATCAAAGCCGATACAGGGATGACCATGAACCAAGTAAAAGAAGCAGTCAGAGACAGGGATGCATGGCGGAGACTTTCCTATAGAATCGTTGAGGGATCAGACATGACTGAACGGATAACATTATCGTAATCAATGGCTGAGGATGCTCTCTTTCAGAATACCTGATGAAGTCTGCATGCACACAAAAACTCACTGGACTCCAGTTTTGTTCTAGGTTTATTTTGGCAGTGGCACCGAACTGCGGTACATAAACATGCAGGAATAAGTTATCATGCCTGGTGGATGCTGCCGTATCAGCACAAATGCTTTTAGGGGTCCTGCAGCATATTTAGAAAGAGCAACACTGCCCTATTAGAGAAGTGTGGGTTTGAGAGTCCAGGGAGGCAGAGACCCAGGGCGGATTTCCCACCTGCTGTTCTGAGCCTTTCTGTCTTGTCTTGTGCCAGGAGTTCATGAAAGCGACCGTGGATCTGGCTGACCTGGTTGGGCTGCACCTGGTGATGTCCCGGAATGCGGGGAAGGGGGAGTACAAGATCATGGTGGCTGCCATGGGGTGGGCCACGGCAGAACTCATCATGTCCCGGTGAGACATTTCTGCATGTTGTGCATTTTCATAGCCCACCTTTCCTCCAAGGAGCTTTCTTCCCTCTCCATTTTATTTTCACAACAACCCTGCAAGGCAGGGATTCCCAACCAGGGCTGACTGAAGTGAGAGCTCCTTAGGGGCTCCCTGGCCTTACCTCTATGTCACGGAATCCTAGAGTTGGAAGAAACCATGCAGGCCATCTAGGCCAACCCCCTGCTCAATGCAGGATCAGCCTAAGCATCCAGAATCTGTCCATCTGCTGCTTGAGGGGGGGCTCACCAACTCCTGAGGCAGGCTGAACCATGTGACATACAGCTGGACGATCCTGTCTTAATGGACTCAGCTACCAGCTATCCCTGGCATTGCTGTGAATGCCAGGAACTAGCCTCTTCCCTTGACCTGGGGGTGGCGTTCTTACGTGGTTTCCATGCCTGGGAAAGGGGGCGGAACATGGATGCCGACTCCTGCCTCAACTGGCTGGCCACTGTGTGAGACAGGATGCTGGACTAGATGGACCACTGCTCTGATCCAGCAGGGCACTTCTTATGTTCTTAATCCATAACTGCTCTGGTCCCCCTTCTCTCTCCGCCTTCTGTCCTTCTTGAGCATGGCAGGGAGGTGTGGCCAGGTGACATCACTTCCAGCCTGGTTCCGGGGCTGCTCAAAGCTTGAAAAACATTTCATGGTCTCCTCCATGATCAAAAGGTTTAAAAAGGCTGCTGTGAGGCACGTTAGGCAGAGAGAAAATGACTGGCCTAAGGCTCCCCCCCTCCCCCCAGTGAGCCTCCATGGCAGAAGGTGGATTTGAAGCCAGATTCTTCCAAATCCATATGGGTTTCAAGAGTTTTCTTTCTAGTGTTTTCTAGGGCTGCACCCCAGCATCAAGCAGAGTCCTTGTGGATCTGGAGTGTAGGCATGTAGGCTTAATTAGGGAGTCCTCTGTGGCAAGTGGGGGTGGGGGGAGCCCTGGCTCAAGTGACAGAGCATCTGCTTTGCATGTTAAAAGGTCTCGGGTTCAATCCCTGGCATCTCCAATGCAAAAAAAGAATCATGTAATGTTTAACTTACATACAGCTCACTGTGTGCCTCAAACACTGCTTTTGTCAAGAGTCTGTGGCTCAGTGGTAGAGCATCTCCTTGGCATGCAGAAGGTCCCGGATTCCATCCTTGGAATCTCCAGCTAAAGGGATCAGATTGCTGCTTATGTGGAAAGATTCCACCTTGGAGAACAGCCGCCAGTCAGAGCAGGCAATATTCTCCTGTATAGACCAAAGGTCTCACTCAGTAGAAGGCAGCTTCATGGGTTCATGTTTGTGTCCTTGTGCGTTCAAAGGTAGCTCCTGGTCCCTGCTGGGCAAGGACTTCTTGGCAGGTGCTTTTGGGGGTGGGATTTTCTCTTTGCAAGCTCCCTGGGTGTCCCTGTTTGCATGAGCGTCTTCTGAAAGTTCCTGTGTCACCCACAGGTGCATCCCGCTGTGGGTGGGTGCTCGCGGCATCGAGTTTGATTGGAAGTACATCCAGATGAGTATCGATTCCAACATCAGTCTGGTGAGTACAGTTTGGCTGCAGCCTACAGGGAACTTCTTCTGAGGTGGCAGGGGACAAATAATAATAATAATATCTGGAATTTTTCTGGACTTTTTAAAAATTTGGTGTATTTGCAAGATGGGTAGTGCTTTTAGCTAATAGTGTATTGTGTGGTTAACGTCCTTCCAGAAATGCCCTGCCGAAGATAGTGAATTGAGAAAAAGTTTTTTTTTTTAAGGAACAAACAGGGACTTAGATTGATGGAGGATAATTCTATCAAGGGCTACTAGCCATGGTGACTGAGGGGAACCTCCACATTCAGAGGCACTAAACCTCTGAATCCCAGAGCCAGGAGGCCACATCAGGGGAAGGCTACATCAGCCCTCTCTGCCCTGTTGCTGGCTGCCCAGAGGAACTGGTAGGCCACTGTGTGAAACAAGATGCTGGACTCAATGGACCACTGGTTGGATCCAGCAGGGCTCTTCTTAGATACTTGCTCTACTAGGAGGAGCTTTACCTTTTGAACCTCTCCTTTCAGAGGCACTAATTCTCTGAATTCCAGGGCCAGGAGGCAACATCAGGGGAAGGCCTCGCTGCTCTATTGCTGGCTGTCCAGGGGAACTACTTGGCCACAGTGAGGGGCAGAATGCTGGACTAGATGGACCATGGGTCTAATCCAGCAGGGCTCTTATATATTTGCTCTACTACTGCTTCACCTTTTGAATGTCTACTTTCAGAGGCACAAAGCCTCTGAATCCCAGAGCCAGGAGACAACATCAGGGGCAGGCCTTAGACTGTATGCCCCCTTGTTGGCTGACCAGAGGAACTGGTGGGCCCCTGTGAGGGGCAAGATGCTGGACTAGATGGACCATGGGTCTGATCCAGCAGGGCTCTTCTTAAATTCTTAATCTGTAGCTGCTCCGGGTGTCAGGTTTTTAGAAGAAGTCATATAGAGATGTAATGTTGAGTATGAACTGTGCTGATCTCTGGATGGTGTCCTAGACAGTTCTTTGGGAGTCACACTGTATTTTCCGTCTCCTCCTTGCCGCTCCCTCCCCAGGTCCACTATATTGCTACGGCTGCTCTGGTGTGGATGTTTACACGCTACGATTTACCCAAACACTACCGACTACCTCTCACTTTCCTCCTGGGCATCAGTGTCTACAAAGCCTTCTTCATGGAGTGAGTGACCGGTTGCTTTGGGGCAGAAGTGGGATCAGGGATCTGTGTCGGCTTGTCAGTCGTCTCCTTAGACTGATGAGGGGGTGTGCCAGGGTTTGTTTGGGGGATTTTTGTGGGGTTTTTTTCCTCTTTTTAAAAGAAGAGTTGGTTTTTACACCCTGGTTTTCACTGCTTGGAGGAGTCTCAAAACGTCTTTCAGCCACCTTCCCTTTCCTTTCCCACAATAGACACCATGTGAGGGAGGTGAGGCTGAGAGAGCCCTGATATTCCTGCTCAGTCAGAACAGCTTTATCAGTGCTGTGGCCAGCCCAGCTGGCTGCATGTGGAGAAGGAGTGGGAATCAAACCTGGCACACCATATTAGAAGCCCACACTCCTAATCACTACCCTAACTTTTCTTCTTCAATAAAATCAGGGCTCCCTCAGCCTCCCCTCCCTCACAGAGTGTCTGTTGTGGGGAGAGGAAAGGGACGGAGATTGTAAGCTGCTTTGAGACTCCTTCGGGTAGAGAAAAGCGGCATATAAGATCCAACTCTTCTTCTTCTTACATATCAGCAGGCAAGAGCCAGAGGTTATCCCGGCATGCTCTCCTTCTCTCCTCGGCCCTCACCAACCTCTTTCCGTTTCTTTCTTTACAGGTCTTTTGTTCACGTTTTCCTGCTGGGCAGCTGGACGGCGCTCTTGGTCAAAGCCGTCATCACGGGCCTCCTTTCCCTCAGCTCCCTGACGCTCTTTGTCACCCTGGTGCATGGCAACTGAGGGGCCGGCCCTCTTCCTCTTCCCAGTTAGCAGAGCAACCTGCCGGTCCGCCTAGAAATGTCCAGCCGGGTCCCTTGCTGTGTAGGAAACGCACGGCTCGGTCCTGCCCATCTCAGGCATCTACTCACTTACGACGACGATAATAATAAACCTCCTTTTGTTTTCCCCACACACACTTTCTGTGAGTTAGGCATTTTTTCCGATGGCTGCTTTCTGAATGTGGCCTGTCGGTGATATGTTCAGGTATGGCCCTTGATAAAACTCCCCTTGGGAAGGCGTGGATGGAAAAGAAGCTCTGCTAGATCTGAGCAGCGGTCCGCCTCTTCTAGTATGCTGGTTAAGCCTGTGATGAGAACTCGGTAGGTCTACCAGGCAGCCATAGAGGCTAACGTGTCTCTGCTTTTATTCTGCTTTTGTGACCTCAGTTGTTTCGTCATGGCTTTTAAAAGGATGATCCAATGTGATTCTTAAAGCAGAATTATCCCATCTCTCAGCTCATGCATAGTGGTACACTGCCTCTGACTATGGAGGTTTTGTGATGACTGTAGCTGGTAGTCAAAGATGGTGTATCTTCTGTCATTGAGCCACTGTTGGCTGCAACGACGGACATCTAAGCTGTCCCTTTATTGATTTACTAGATTTCAAGCCCATTTTAGTTTTTAATGACCTTGTGGGCGTCGTCCGTGGTTGTTTGTTAGCTCAGGTGCAGTGGGGCGACGATCCTAAAGCTGCAAGGGCGCTGCAGCGGCGGCGAGAAGGCGGGAGGGCCCTGGGCGGCAACGGCAGCCATTTCCATGCGTCTCCCGGCCATTGGAGCGGCCGGGAGTAGGTGGTGCGGCCCCCCCCCCCCCCGGCGATCCATGGAGAGGCTTCTTCCAGCGCGGCGGGGAGAACGCGGGAGGGCGGCGGCCGTCCACGGCAGCGATCTTGAGCCGCCCCCCGGCCATTGGAGCAGCCGGGCGAAGGCGGCGTGCCCCCCCCCCAGCGCGAGCCATGGAGAGGCTTCTTCCAGCGCGGCGGGGAGAAGGCGGGAGGGTGGCGGGCGCCCACGGCAGCGATCTTCAGCCGCCCCCCGGCCATTGGAAGCCATGGAGAGGCTTCTTGAGGCGAAAACGGACGGCGCAGCCCGGTGACAGCAGCAGTCTTCAGGTGGCTCCCGGCCGTCGGAGCAGGCGGGAGAAAGCGGCGCGGCCCCCCCCCCCCACAGCGATCCAGCAGCCGGGAGAACGGACAGTTGGGCGGCTGTGCGGCTGTGCGGCTGTGACGCGGCAGCCCTGCTCCTTCCCCCGCATCGACTCGGAGACAATGGCGGCCAAGGAGGCCTACAAAGAGAGAAAGAAAAAACCTAACCCAAGGCTACTATTAATGTTATTAAATAAATGAAGTAAAGGGTGGTTCGTTCTTGTTTATTCTCGTATAGCAGCTGTCCCCAACCCCTGGACTGGAGACCCGTCCCAGTCCGTGGCTCCTCGTCCTCCTCCCCGGCTGCTGCCTCAGGGGCTGCCCTTCCGCTCTGCTGCTGGCTCACCTTTGGTGCTCTCCAGTGGCTGCCATGGCTGGGGCTCCCCCTCGGTGTGGCACTGTGCAGCTGCTGTTGGCAGCTCCCCCAGTGGGTGGTGGGAAGTCACAGAGATCCACGAAAGAAGAGCTGCTGAAAACCCTCCTGCAGGGAACTCCGCACGTTGCAGGAGAAATCTCGGCAGGTGACGCAAAACCCTCATTGAATGAGGCCTCCCCTCAGGAGACTTCTGCTTCTCCCCCTTCGGGCTTCTTGCCGCATGAAGATTCCATCATTCAGGGTGAGGGTGAAGCCTTGGAAAGTCAGGTAAACAAGAAGTTGACTGACCTCCTCCCAAATACCCCAGTCAGGAAACTGATCTCTCGCATGATCCGCATCCTGAAAATTGATTGCACGTCTCCCACACTCTGGGCGGCTTGTGCAAAACTCATCACTAAAACAGACCTCATCAAACTCTTTAGCAAACACGTCAAGGAAACCTCCTCCCTATGGAATTTTCTTCCCTCCTTGGATGCGGCTGATACGACCACAGGAAGCACACCAAAACGGGAGAAGCCTTCAGGACGGTTAACAAATGCGGGAATTCCAGCAAATGGATATGGCAACAAGCTGTTCTTGGCTTTTTCAGTGACCATCGGCATTCTGATTATTATTGTTGTTCTCTGCTTAATTGTTGTCTGGTCTCAGCGTTCTACAGCCATGGAGAAAAGCATTCTGGGCAAAGAAAAGAAAACGCTGCCAGATGAAGAGATTCCCAGAACACCCTCTCCATTGAGGGATAAGCCTTTTTGGCTCAAATATATTTATTCCAATCCGGATGAACTACAGAATAACACACTGTTCAAAGTGCATAATGAAGAATCCTTTGAAATAGTGGATATGACCACTTGGAGCATGGGAACACCACCATTACGAGAGCCCAGTATTACGAGAGCCCAGAAAATATTATCTGAACCAATGCTGGAACAACTGATTCCCCTTGTTACTCCACCTCCATCATCAGCAGAACTTGCTCCTCCTCCTGCTCCTCCTCCTCCATCACCACCACCACCTCCCGCTTTTGAACCACCACCCCCAGCAGCACCAGGACCTGCTCCTGAAAAACCATCAACTGCTCCTGAACCATCACCACCACCACCGCCACCACCTGTTCCTGAACCACCACCCCCAACTTCTACTCCTTCTGAAAAATCCATTGAAAAAAAGAGTTCGGAAACAACAGAGGCCACCAGTCCCAAAGCAGCATCTTCAACAGCAGAGGAAGACATAGAGAGCTCTGCTGGGAGATCTGAGAACCCCGCTTCAACAGAAGTGATGGGTGAAGGACCAGAAAGTGGAGAGGGGGATGAGGAGGGTGAAGGTGAACGTGAAGTTGAAGATGAAGAAGAAGAGAGTGACTGATCTCTCGCATTATGAATATTTACAATCATCTATAATAAAGTTTTTGTGATGCTTCTATTAAACATGTGATTAAAAACACAGCTATGACATAAAGTGTTTTGATTGGGTTTGACTGAAAATCTGCAGTCATGTTTCCATCTGTAGAAAGAGCAGTCATTCATTATTTATAGATTTGTTAATATTAAAATGTTTATATTGCCCTTCCCTGTGGGCTCTTATCTAATAAGAATGCTCCTGACCTCTGCGTCATTCACTGAGGCTTGTATCCACTCCAGGATGCTGTGGGGAAGAGACATGAAAGAATGAGGTGACAATGAGGTAGAACCCTGAGGTGGAGGAATGGACTGTGCCACTTCAAACTGCAAATGGTGGGTTCCAGGTTTGACTGTTTCTTTGCTGGGAGACCTCCGTGCAAGTAGAAAATTTGGCCAACAAGGAGAACGGTTCTATGGTTGGGCTGTTTTTCTGAATGCAGGGAGTTTTGAAGATAAGGGAAAGAGCTGCAATACATGGGGCTCCTGAATCTTCCCCTGCAGTTTGAAATAGTACAGTCCCATTTACCATCTTGGCATTCTTCTGCCTCATCCTCGTGCGTGGATTTACTTATGTACTTCATTACCTATCATGGAGTGGGGGATGATGAAGGTGAAGGTGAAAGTCAAGGTGAAGGTGAAGAAGATCAAGAGAGTGACTGATCTCCCTGAAGTTATGAATATTTACAATATCTGTAATAACATTTTTAGTGTTGTTTCTATTAAACATGAGATTAAAAACACACCTCTGACATAAATGAACACCAGATCTAATGCTTCAATATACTCATTGTACTCTTTTGTCTCTGCAACATCAAATAACTATATTGAATCTATCAATTCAATGGACCTACTCACCCAAAAATCTTTGCTTTTAGTAGAGACAGAGAAAGGATAGCTAACACAGAGACATAATTCCGAAGCAGAGCATAAATATTGGAGCTGTTATGTTAAGCAATTCAGTAAGGGTATCACACAAGTAGAAAGTGCTGGGATGGATGCCGGAAGATACATACAGTAGACAGATAATATTCAGTAGTACAGTCCATTGTCCACTTAATAATATAATGCACTGTCCTTTTAATAAGGTATCTTCCAGGACCATCTTATTAGATCTATTACTTAATATATATGTCTCCTCCAACAGGTATGTTTTGCGTAGTTTGCAGTATGACAGTATCACGGGAGCCTTCCTGACCCCCTCAGGCAGGCCAGCAGTACAATAACACTTTGTTTCTTAATTTATACCTGACCTTTCTCTCTAGTGTATAGCATTCCTATCCTCCATTGTATCCTGACAATAACCTTGGGAGGTACCTTGGGAGGTCGATGTGGCTGAAAGGGTACTTCTGGCCTGAGATCACCAGCAAACCTCCATGGCAGACCTGGGTCTTCATGATACTAGTCTAACACTTTAACCTCTAGACCAGTGGTCCCCAACCCCCAGTCCGGGGACCGGTACCAGTCCGTGGATCAGTCGGTACTGGGCCGCGGCTCCTCCTTGCCCTCCTCCGTGGCTGCTGCTTTGGGGGCTGCCCTGCCACTATGCCACCAGCTCACCTTTGGTGCTCTCCAAAGCAGCACCCCCCAGCGGGTGGCAGGAAGTCAGGGGCACTGGCGGGAAAGCAAGTGGAGCAGGGGCTCAGGAGGCGGTGACGTCCCTGGGCAAAAGACTACCCCCCCCTCCGGGCCTCAGTAAAATTGTCAAGCGTTGACTGGTCCCCGGTGATAAAAAGGTTGAGGACCACTGCTCTAGACCACACTGCCAGATCAGCGTATCCTGTCCAGGCAGATAATCAGCATGGCTGAGGCTAGAGGGACTTACAGGACAGCATTATTCTGAATGAGGCTGAAAGGGCTTAAGAGGGTGTAACTCTGCTTTGCGTTGTTGTGTTAGCTAGTATTGAACAACGTTTGTATTGTACTATTGTGATAGTAAATTTAAAACATTTGAAAAGATGTGTCATCTGGGCATGGAATTGGGATCCCTGTGGGAGCCAAGGTAGCTATGTCTGTGCAGGGGATTGGACTAGGTGACCCTGGAGAACCTTTTCAGCGCCATGATTCTATGATTCTGCAACCTTCAGCCAATACCGAGCTGCTTTCAGTGTCTCAAGCCCATCAGTCCTTGCCTTTCAAGCAAAGCCCTCATCGTTGCCATAGGGATGGTTAGGCTATAATGCGGAGTATCCTGCTGAATGATGTCACAACCGTCTAAAGACATGCATAAAGCTTGCCCACAGTGGTTGCTGTGCAGTCTGCAAAGACCTGCTCGGTGGCATACACCATGTTGACGTGGCTTATGCTAACCTCTTTGTTTGCATGTTCCTGGTGCCTCTTATGGGACTCTCAGGCAAATGTTCTAGAGCCCAAGGGCTCCATGGAAGTGGACAGAGACAGCTTGACTAACCTCCCTAATGGAGAAGACTCTGTGCTACTGCTAAACAAGGTACTTGGGTCACAGAGATCCACGAAAGAAGAGCTGCTGAAAACCCTCCTGCAGGGAACTCCGCACGTTGCAGGAGAAATCTCGGCAGGTGACGCAAAACCCTCATTGAATGAGCCCTCCCCTCAGGAGACTTCTGCTTCTCCCCCTTCGGGCTTCTTGCCGCATGAAGATTCCATCATTTAGGGTGAGGGTGAAGCCTTGGAAAGTCAGGTAAACAAGAAGTTGACTGACCTCCTACCAAATACCCCAGTCAGGAAACTGATCTCTCGCATGATCCGCATCCTGAAAATTGATTGCACGTCTCCCACACTCCGGGCGGCTTGTGCAAAACTCATCACTAAAACAGACCTCATCAAACTCTTTAGCAAACACCTCAAGGAAACCTCCTCCCTATGGAATTTTCTTCCCTCCTTGGATGCGGCTGATACGACCACAGGAAGCACACCAAAACGGGAGAAGCCTTCAGGAAGGTTAACAAATGCGGGAATTCCAGCAAATGGATATGGCAACAAGCTGTTCTTGGCTTTTTCAGTGACCATCGGCATTCTGATTATTATTGTTGTTCTCTGCTTAATTGTTGTCTGGTCTCAGCGTTCTACAGCCATGGAGAAAAGCATTCTGGGCAAAGAAAAGAAAACGCTGCCAGATGAAGAGATTCCCAGAACACCCTCTCCATTGAGGGATAAGCCTTTTTGGCTCAAATATATTTATTCCAATCCGGATGAACTACAGAATAACACACTGTTCAAAGTGCATAATGAAGAATCCTTTGAAATAGTGGATATGACCACTTGGAGCATGGGAACACCACCATTACGAGAGCCCAGTATTACGGGAGCCCAGAAAATATCTGAACCAATGCTGGAACAACTGATTCCCCTTGTTACTCCACCTCCATCATCAGCAGAACTTGCTCCTCCTCCTGCTCCTCCTCCTCCACCACCACCACCACCTTCCGCTTTTGAACCACCACCCCCAGCAGCACCAGGACCTGCTCCTGAACCACCATCAACTGCTCCTGAACCATCACCACCACCACCGCCACCACCTGTTCCTGAACCACCACCCCCAACTTCTACTCCTTCTGATAAATCCATTGAAAAAAAGAGTTCGGAAACAACAGAGGCCACCAGTCCAAAAGCAGCATCTTCAACAGCAGAGGAAGACATAGAGAGCTCTGCTGAGAGATCTGAGAACCCCGCTTCAACAGAAGTGATGGGTGAAGGACCAGAAAGTGGAGAGGGGGATGAGGAGGGTGAAGGTGAACGTGAAGTTGAAGATGAAGAAGAAGAGAGTGACTGATCTCTCGCATTATGAATATTTACAATAATCTATAATAAAGTTTTTGTGATGCTTCTATTAAACATGTGATTAAAAACACAGCTATGACATAAAGTGTTTTGATTGGGTTTGACTGAAAATCTGCAGTCATGTTTCCATCTGTAGAAAGAGCAGTCATTCATTATTTATAGATTTGTTAATATTAAAATGTTTATATTGCCCTTCCCTGTGGGCTCTTATCTAATAAGAATGCTCCTGACTTCTGCGTCATTCACTGAGGCTTGTATCCACTCCAGGATGCTGTGGGGAAGAGACATGAAAGAATGAGGTGACAATGAGGTAGAACCCTGAGGTGGAGGAATGGACTGTGCCACTTCAAACTGCAAATGGTGGGTTCCAGGTTTGACTGTTTCTTTGCTGTGAGACCTCCGTGCAAGTAGAAAATTTGGCCAACAAGGAGAACGGTTCTATGGTTGGGCTGTTTTTCTGAATGCAGGGAGTTTTGAAGATAAGGGAAAGAGCTGCAATACATGGGGCTCCTGAATCTTCCCCTGCAGTTTGAAATAGTACAGTCCCATGTACCATCTTGGCATTCTTCTGCCTCATCCTCGTGCGTGGATTTACTTATGTACTTCATTACCTATCATGGAGTGGGGGATGATGAAGGTGAAGGTGAAAGTCAAGGTGAAGGTGAAGAAGATCAAGAGAGTGACTGATCTCCCTGAAGTTATGAATATTTACAATATCTGTAATAAAGTTTTAGTGTTGTTTCTATTAAACATGAGATTAAAAACACACCTCTGACATAAATGAACACCAGATCTAATGCTTCAATATACTCATAGTACCGTTTTGTCTCTACAACATCAAATAACTATATTGAATCTATCAATTCAATGGACCTACTCACCCCAAAAATCTTTGCTTTTAATAGAGACAGAGAAAGGATAGCTAACACAGAGACATAATTCCGAAGCAGAGCATAAATATTGGAGCTGTTATGTTAAGCAATTCAGTAATGGTATCACACAAGTAGAAACTGCTGCGATGGATGCCGGAAGATACATACAGTAAAGGTAAAGGTAAAGGTATCCCCTGTGCAAGCACCGAGTGATGTCTGACCCTTGGGGTGACGCCCTCTAGCGTTTTCATGGCAGACTCAATACGGGGTGGTTTGCCAGTGCCCTCCCCAGTCATTACCGTTTACCCCCCAGCAAGCAAGCTGGGTACTCATTTTACCGACCTCGGAAGGATGGAAGGCTGAGTCAACCTTGAGCCGGCTGCTGGGATCGAACTCCCAGCCTCATGGGCAAAGCTTTCAGGCGGCTGCCTTACCACTCTGCGCCACAAGAGGCTCAATACATACAGTAGACAGATAATATTCAGTAGTACAGTCCATTGTTCGCTTAGTAATATAATGCACTGTCCTTTTAATAAGGTATCTTCCTGGACCATCTTATTTAAATCTATTACTTCATATATATGTCTCCTCCAACATGTATGTTTTGCGTAGTTTGCAGTATGACAGTATCACGGGAGCTTTCCAGACCCCCTCAGGCAGGCCAGCAGTACAATAACACTTTGTTTCTTAATTTATACCTGACCTTTCTCTCTAGTGTATAGCATTCCTATCCTCCATTGTATCCTGACAATAACCTTGGGAGCTACCTTGGGAGGTCGATGTGGCTGAAAGGGTACTTCTGGCCTGAGATCACCAGCAAACTTCCATGGCAGACCTGGGTCTTCATGATACTAGTCTAACACTTTAACCTCTAGACCAGTGGTCCCCAACCCCCGGTCCGGGGACCGGTACCAGTCCGTGGATCAGTCGGTACTGGGCCGCGGCTCCTCCTTGCCCTCCTCCGTGGCTGCTGCTTCGGGGGCTGCCCTGCCACTATGCCACCAGCTCACCTTTGGTGCTCTCCAAAGCAGCACCCCCCAGCGGGTGGCAGGAAGTCAGGGGCACTGGCGGGAAAGCAAGTGGAGCAGGGGCTCAGGTGGCGGTGAGGTCCCTGGGCAAAAGACTACCCCCCCTCCGGGCCTCAGTAAAATTGTCAAGCGTTGACTGGTCCCCGGTGATAAAAAGGTTGAGGACCACTGCTCTAGACCACACTGCCAGATCAGCGTATCCTGTCCAGGCAGATAATCAGCATGGCTGAGGCTAGAGGGACTTACAGGACAGCATTATTCTGAATGAGGCTGAAAGGACTTAAGAGGGTGTAACTCTGCTTTGCGTTGCTGTGTTAGCTAGTATTGAACAACGTTTGTATTGTACTATTGTGATAGTAAATTTAAAACATTTGAAAAGATGTGTCATCTGGGCATGGAATTGGGATCCCTGTGGGAGCCAAGGTAGCTATGTCTGTGCAGGGGATTGGACTAGGTGACCCTGGAGAACCTTTTCAGCGCCATGATTCTATGATTCTGCAACCTTCAGCCAATACCGAGCTGCTTTCAGTGTCTCAAGCCCATCAGTCCTTGCCTTTCAAGCAAAGCCCTCATCGTTGCCATAGGGATGGTTAGGCTATAATGCGGAGTATCCTGCTGAATGATGTCACAACCGTCTAAAGACATGCATAAAGCTTGCCCACAGTGGTTGCTGTGCAGTCTGCAAAGACCTGCTCGGTGGCATACACCATGTTGACGTGGCTTATGCTAACCTCTTTGTTTGCATGTTCCTGGTGCCTCTTATGGGACTCTCAGGCAAAAGTTCTAGAGCCCATGGGCTCCATGGAAGTGGACAGAGACAGCTTGACTAACCTCCCTAATGGAGAAGACTCTGTGCTACTGCTAAACAAGGTACTTGGGTCACAGAGATCCACGAAAGAAGAGCTGCTGAAAACCCTCCTGCAGGGAACTCCGCACGTTGCAGGAGAAATCTCGGCAGGTGACGCAAAACCCTCATTGAATGAGCCCTCCCCTCAGGAGACTTCTGCTTCTCCCCCTTCGGGCTTCTTGCCGCATGAAGATTCCATCATTCAGGGTGAGGGTGAAGCCTTGGAAAGTCAGGTAAACAAGAAGTTGACTGACCTCCTACCAAATACCCCAGTCAGGAAACTGATCTCTCGCATGATCCGCATCCTGAAAATTGATTGCACGTCTCCCACACTCCGGGCGGCTTGTGCAAAACTCATCACTAAAACAGACCTCATCAAACTCTTTAGCAAACACCTCAAGGAAACCTCCTCCCTATGGAATTTTCTTCCCTCCTTGGATGCGGCTGATACGACCACAGGAAGCACACCAAAACGGGAGAAGCCTTCAGGAAGGTTAACAAATGCGGGAATTCCAGCAAATGGATATGGCAACAAGCTGTTCTTGGCTTTTTCAGTGACCATCGGCATTCTGATTATTATTGTTGTTCTCTGCTTAATTGTTGTCTGGTCTCAGCGTTCTACAGCCATGGAGAAAAGCATTCTGGGCAAAGAAAAGAAAACGCTGCCAGATGAAGAGATTCCCAGAACACCCTCTCCATTGAGGGATAAGCCTTTTTGGCTCAAATATATTTATTCCAATCCGGATGAACTACAGAATAACACACTGTTCAAAGTGCATAATGAAGAATCCTTTGAAATAGTGGATATGACCACTTGGAGCATGGGAACACCACCATTACGAGAGCCCAGTATTACGAGAGCCCAGAAAATATTATCTGAACCAATGCTGGAACAACTGATTCCCCTTGTTACTCCACCTCCATCATCAGCAGAACTTGCTCCTCCTCCTGCTCCTCCTCCTGCTCCTCTTCCTCCTCCACCACCACCACCACCTCCCGCTTTTGAACCACCACCCCCAGCAGCACCAGGACCTGCTCCTGAAAAACCATCGACTGCTCCTGAACCATCACCACCACCACCACCACCACCTGTTCCTGAACCACCACCCCCAACTTCTACTCCTTCTGATAAATCCATTGAAAAAAAGAGTTCGGAAACAACAGAGGCCACCAGTCCAAAAGCAGCATCTTCAACAGCAGAGGAAGACATAGAGAGCTCTGCTGAGAGATCTGAGAACCCCGCTTCAACAGAAGTGATGGGTGAAGGACCAGAAAGTGGAGAGGGGGATGAGGAGGGTGAAGGTGAACGTGAAGTTGAAGATGAAGAAGAAGAGAGTGACTGATCTCTCGCATTATGAATATTTACAATCATCTATAATAAAGTTTTTGTGATGCTTCTATTAAACATGTGATTAAAAACACAGCTATGACATAAAGTGTTTTGATTGGGTTTGACTGAAAATCTGCAGTCATGTTTCCATCTGTAGAAAGAGCAGTCATTCATTATTTATAGATTTGTTAATATTAAAATGTTTATATTGCCCTTCCCTGTGGGCTCTTATCTAATAAGAATGCTCCTGACTTCTGCGTCATTCACTGAGGCTTGTATCCACTCCAGGATGCTGTGGGGAAGAGACATGAAAGAATGAGGTGACAATGAGGTAGAACCCTGAGGTGGAGGAATGGACTGTGCCACTTCAAACTGCAAATGGTGGGTTCCAGGTTTGACTGTTTCTTTGCTGTGAGACCTCCGTGCAAGTAGAAAATTTGGCCAACAAGGAGAACGGTTCTATGGTTGGGCTGTTTTTCTGAATGCAGGGAGTTTTGAAGATAAGGGAAAGAGCTGCAATACATGGGGCTCCTGAATCTTCCCCTGCAGTTTGAAATAGTACAGTCCCATGTACCAACTTGGCATTCTTCTGCCTCATCCTCGTGCGTGGATTTACTTATGTACTTCATTACCTATCATGGAGTGGGGGATGATGAAGGTGAAGGTGAAAGTCAAGGTGAAGGTGAAGAAGATCAAGAGAGTGACTGATCTCCCTGAAGTTATGAATATTTACAATATCTGTAATAAAGTTTTAGTGTTGTTTCTATTAAACATGAGATTAAAAACACACCTCTGACATAAATGAACACCAGATCTAATGCTTCAATATACTCATTGTACTCTTTTGTCTCTGCAACATCAAATAACTATATTGAATCTATCAATTCAATGGACCTACTCACCCAAAAATCTTTGCTTTTAGTAGAGACAGAGAAAGGATAGCTAACACAGAGACATAATTCCGAAGCAGAGCATAAATATTGGAGCTGTTATGTTAAGCAATTCAGTAAGGGTATCACACAAGTAGAAAGTGCTGGGATGGATGCCGGAAGATACATACAGTAGACAGATAATATTCAGTAGTACAGTCCATTGTCCACTTAATAATATAATGCACTGTCCTTTTAATAAGGTATCTTCCAGGACCATCTTATTAGATCTATTACTTAATATATATGTCTCCTCCAACAGGTATGTTTTGCGTAGTTTGCAGTATGACAGTATCACGGGAGCCTTCCTGACCCCCTCAGGCAGGCCAGCAGTACAATAACACTTTGTTTCTTAATTTATACCTGACCTTTCTCTCTAGTGTATAGCATTCCTATCCTCCATTGTATCCTGACAATAACCTTGGGAGGTACCTTGGGAGGTCGATGTGGCTGAAAGGGTACTTCTGGCCTGAGATCACCAGCAAACCTCCATGGCAGACCTGGGTCTTCATGATACTAGTCTAACACTTTAACCTCTAGACCAGTGGTCCCCAACCCCCAGTCCGGGGACCGGTACCAGGCCGTGGATCAGTCGGTACTGGGCCGCGGCTCCTCCTTGCCCTCCTCCGTGGCTGCTGCTTTGGGGGCTGCCCTGCCACTATGCCACCAGCTCACCTTTGGTGCTCTCCAAAGCAGCACTCCCCAGCGGGTGGCAGGAAGTCAGGGGCACTGGCGGGAAAGCAAGTGGAGCAGGGGCTCAGGTGGCGGTGACGTCCCTGGGCAAAAGACTACCCCCCCCCCTCCGGGCCGCAGTAAAATTGTCAAGTGTTGACCGGTCCCTGGTGATAAAAAGGTTGAGGACCACTGTCGTATAGGATCCAACCGGGATCCAACTGCAGTTGGTATTGCTAGCATCCCCATATTGAGGAGCCAAAGGATGATATATATGTTATATTATTCAATAGAGGATTATATCCTTTTTAGGTTGAATTTCACAATGTGGATATTCATGATATTTACATGCGAAGGACAACCATTGAGGAAAGTTACCCTTTGAAAACGGGACATATCTAGAAGCCGTTCTGGTTGGATCCTACACGAGAATAAACAGAACCCTTTACTTCATTTATTTTGTCATAATTTTAATAACTTTAATAACTTTAACCTCGGGATAGGTTTTTTTCTTTCTCCCTTCAGAGAAGGGGGCAGGGAAGTAAGATGGAGGAGCCACAGTCAACTGATCGATTGTTGAACGTTTTTCCACCGGAGAAAGGTGCTAGGCCTGTAGAGCAACAGTGGAAGTGGGCTTCAGTGACGTCGAGTGATGCCAGCGGCCACCTGGACTAAAAGCCGCGTGGCCCCCGGGGGAGCTCTTGTGTAATCCTGAGGTTCCCTGGGAACCTGGTTGGGAATCCCTGCCTTAGCCTGAGACTGGAAAGCTGCTGCCAATCTGAGTAGAGAGTCTGAAGTAGCATAAGGCAGGTTTCGCGTATTTGCGTGCCTATCAAGATTAGCACCTCGGAAGGCTGAGTCAACTTTGAGCCGGCTGCTGGGATCGAACTCCCAACCTCATGGGCAGAGCTTCAGACTGCATGTCAGCTGCTTTATCACCCTGCGCCACAAGAGGCTCTTACCCAGGTTGAGTACCCAGCTTGCTGGGGGGTAAACGGTAATGACTGGGGAAGGCACTGGCAAACCACCCCGTATTGAGTCTGCCAAGAAAATGCTAGAGGGCGTCACCCCAAGGGTCAGACGTGACTCGGTGCTTGCACAGGGGATAATTTTATCTTTGCCTAAAGATTAGCACAATTCCTAACCAAATTCAGCATCCAACCGCTCCCCCCCCCCCCAAGTTTCACATAAATAACTCAAAACCTTTTCGTACTTTACATAATTTATTCTGATTCTGCTACACAGGAGTAAGGGAAAGAGATTCTCTGGGTGCAAAAGCCCTGACGGCTGAAAATCTTGCTCGTCTCTCGGCTCTTGCTACTCTGATCCTTGTGGCTTTTATCAGCCATCTTTCTGATGGGGCTAACGTTTACCTCCATGACATTGAGGGTGAGAACCTTGGCCATTTTAAGAGCATTATGACATTCCCTTGTGGCAAAATTCTGTGCCAAATAGCAGCTTGTCCTTGGCAGGTGTGTCCCTGTGGAATCCGCCCTCCTGCCAGATCACGTTAGCTGTGGTTACCAGGATCCCTATTAATGGCTTGGTGAACAGCAAGTTCGTTCCCGGCAAGGTGCTGTGGCACAATGCTTTATCTGAAGACACAAGATGCAGAAAGCTTGGTTGATGAGGCTATTCCCCATCACTGTCATTTCTGGTTCTGGATGGTGCAATGAGAGCACAGTGAAGGAGGGGACGGCTCTTGGTAGAAAGCTCCATCTTTAATAGTAGAGTTCTTTGTCCCACCAACCTGTAGGGAGGGAGAATTAACCAAGTGAGATGGTAGCAAAAAAGTGGTGGCAATTAGCCTGGCTCATTGGTTCTTATATGCTGCTTTTCTCTATCCAAAGGAGTCTCAAAATGGCTTACAGTTGCCTTCCCATTCCTCTCCCCACAACAGACACCCTGTGAGGAAGGGGAGGCTGAGAGAGCCCTGATATTACTGAAGAAGAAGAGTTGGTTTTTACATGCTGCTTTTCTCTACCCAAAGGAGTCTCAAAGCGGCTTATAGTCGCCTTTCCTTTCCTCTCCCCGCAACAGACATCCTGTGAGGTGGGTGAGGCTGAGAGAGTCCCAATATTACTGCTCAGTCAGAACAGCTTTATCAGTGCTGTGGCTAGCCCAAGGTCACCCAGCTGGTTGCATGTGGAGGAGGAATCAAACCCAGCTCACCGGATTAGACGTCCATGCCCCTAACCACTACACCAAGCTGGTAGCCATTAATCTGTCTGTGGCTACAGAAAAGAGCAAGAATCCAGGAGCGCCTTAAAGACTTAACAAAATTTGTGGCAAGGTTGGGAGTTTTTGTGAGCTGGTGAATAGCACATTCTTTCCTTGTAAGGCACTGGCTCTGGCGACATATCTGCTTTATGAAAGCTCCTACCCTGCCACAAATTCTGTTAGTCTTTAAGGTGCTCCTGGTCTCTTGCTCTTTTTTACTGTTACCTCTTATGGCAATGTTAGATTGGGAGTATCTGATCTAGAGAAACCAAAGGGAACAAGTTTCATTGGGATACAAATAAATCAACAGGACTAAAGAAAAGATCAGACGTTCCCAGTGCTGTAAAAACAGAAATTGCAGGTGGGGTGGGAGTGGGGCTCCTTGTTTTGGCAGGGACTGTGGGTATTGGGGGGGGGGGGTTTGAAGGGATCACAGCCTTAGAGGGCCTGGCTTATGGCTACTTACTTCCCGGGTGCCTCCGGACTCCCAGCTTCCGGATCTCGTCATAGACAAAGATGAGAAGGCCGTAGGGCAGTGGCACCAGCCACCACTGGAATCTGGGTAAGATCCGGGAAAGGAAAGGTCATTTTGATGCCATGCTCCTAGGACGGTCTATTGACCTTGACGGTCATCAGCTTGGATTGACTGAAGCCAGCCTGAGTATCCCTTACTAGTTCTAATAGGATCCAACTTTCCATCTTTAAGTTTGGGTCCAATCAATGGAACAGGAGCTTCAGCCTCAGCCCTGGACTCCCCCCAGTGTCCAGCCCCTTCTGAAATGTCCTGTGGATGGTTTTTCTCCAGGTCATTTGGGGGACATTTGAAATCATGATGTCCTTCCTCTCGAAACACTCCTTAGCTTGAAGCTAGCCATAAACAGACTGCTGTGGAGTAAGAACTTTTGTGAGAGCTTTGATGGGCTCAAGGTCATCAAGTGATCTTCCATGGTAGAAGTGGGGGCTCTCTCAAGATCCTACTCCAGAGGTGGCCAGACTGGCTTTCCAGATGTCCATGGACTACAATTCCCATGAACCCCTCCCATCATGTCGGCAAGGGCTCATGAGAACTGTAGTCCATGGACATCTGGAGAGCCATCCCTTGCCACTATCTGCTTCTCTTCTTGAAAGGTCAGTGGACTCCAAGGAGATGTTCTGGGTCATTTTAGAGCTATTCAGTTGACAGAGACTGTGGGCTGTTCTCGATCTACAAGCCTACAAAGTCATCCAGCAGAGACTCCTTGAGAACTCGACTCCTTCCCAATGCAAAGGGGGTGCGAATAAGTCCTTACCGTATGGGCATGAAGTTGAAGATGTTGGGCATCCCGGGGCAGTAGCAGAGGAAGCAGCCTAGGCAGAGCTGGAAGACGATAGCGATCACCAGAACTTTGTTTCTGCAAAGGGAAGGACACAGGAAAGGGAAGAAGAGAGACACCAGGCTTAGTGGCTTCTGTCGAGTAGGGGGCAGACTTGAGAGTGAGGCTGCCGAGACACAAGGGCAAAGGAGGTCCCCTCTGCCTTGGGCCATCAAGGAAGTAACTCTTGCTCAGCCATAGATGGGATATTGCAAGCACACATTGAGTCATGGCCAGAAAAAAGGGGAAGGCTGGGTACATTGGGTGAGGAATCGATGTAGAGCCACCAGGTGGGTTAGAACTCATTCCTAGGTCACACTAGTTGGTTTGCCTCCTGAAAATGCAGGTTGGGGGCTGGACTAAAGAGGTCTCTCCAAGTTCCTCTGTGGTCCTACTCTGGTGCTTCCCCAGAAGTGCGGCTGGAAGCTGGAGAAACCAAGATGCACCCGTTTCTGGGGAACAGCCTGACATCCAGCCATATAAGCAGAAAAGCAAAGCCATGTTTGCTGTGCATGGGTTAGCAGCACACCAAAATATGAAGCCGGGCCACACTCGGCAGTGGAAACAATCAATGGGAGTTTGCATTAAAGGAGGCAAGGCAGAAAGGCTCTAGCCAGGGTGTGGCGAGGACACAAAAACGATCTGGCCCTGTCTGTTGGGCTCCCACCTACCGGAAGAATCCCTGTTGGAATACGGAGAGACGTCGTGTCTTGCGGATGAGCACGTCAGCGATCTGGCACATCTCAATGCTGATGAAGAAGACGGTGTAGCACGTGTATTCCTGGTAGAGGCGCTGCCCAAAGGTCTGCAAGAGAATAGCGTGGCCTGCGGTCATGTCTGAATGCTCAGCTTCATAGGCCCTCTCCCATTTCATCAGCCTAGGGCAACCTTTCTCTGCCTTCTTACGGTTGAGAAACCCCTGAAACAGGCTTCGGGCTTCCAGAAACCCCAGAGGTAGTGGGATCGTGCTGAATATAGTGGGAATTGTAGCTGTGTATATGCCCCTCTCCCCCTATGACACCTCTGCTTTCCTCTCTGTCCAGGCCCACAATTGGCCATTTTGGGAAAGAGAGGGTGGGTCAACATGACCATTTATGGTCATATCATCTGAGAAATGCTTAACAATTAAAAAAATTAACTCCCATCCATTCCAGAAATCCCTTGAAACCCTGGCTAGGGCCAGCAGTCCCCCGCACCGTCCCAGGAATAGAGGGTCCATTCTGCACCCTAAATGTCCTTTCTCAAACTCCTCTTCCCCAGGCTGGACATCCCCAAGTGTCTCATCAGGCTACACATTGCATTTCCTAAGCCCAAGATCTCCAACACAGTGCCTGCCAAGTAGATAGACACATTTATTTGAGTCAGCGACCAGTGCAAAATACAAACCAGTACAGTACAATATAGAGCCTCTTGTGGCGCAGGATGGTAAGGCAGCCAACATGCTGTCTGAAGCTCTGACCACGAGGCTAGGAGTGCAATCTGAGCAGCCAGCTCAAGGTTGACTTGGCCTTCCATCCTTCTGAGGTCAGTAAAATGAGTACCCAGATTGCTGCTGGGGGGTAAAATGGTAATGACTGGGGAAGGCACTGGCAAACCACCCCGTATTGAGTCTGCCATGAAAACACTAGAGGGCGTCACCCCAAGGGTCAGACGTGACTCGGTGCTTGCACAGGGGATACCTTTATTTTTGCATTACAATATAAGATTGATTAAAAATTCCAAAATACTTCCTATATTCAACAGATCTATCCAAACGCTTGTACACTGCTGAGTGTTTTTAGGAAGCAGGCGGGGCCAGGTAGGACTTTGGCCCAGCAAAGCTTCTGATTGGCTCCTGGAGATTGCCTCCCGGAGATTTGATTGGCTGCACAGGAGTTGCTTTGGTGCAAGGCTCTGCACTGTGCTACTGAAGTTAAGCTGCGGCAGCCCTTTCGTGGCCACTCCCACCATGCCATGCCTGCATTCCAAATGGGTTAGCCCTAGTAAGGACTCCAGAACTTGATGAGCTGAGAGCCAAAGTGGTAGCCGATACGCTGTAACTTGAGAATATTGGAAGTCTCACATTCACTGAAGAAGACACGGAATTGAGTGATTGAGTAACCCGGGAACCCGTTCTGATGGTGTACAAATGAGAACTGACTATTGAAAGAATAGATGAACATTTGATTTGACTTCACATGAGCCTGTGGAATTCCATTTCAGATCAGATTTGCATTTCAGATGTGCCTGCCGGCTCAAACAGGTTGGGAATCCTTGCCCTAAGCCAGTCCTGTCTACAAGGGACCTCCCGCTCATGTGTGACGGGGACTGCAGATCAGACCTGGCTCCTAACTCACCCACTCTTGCCCATAGCTGTCCTGGAGGTCCTGGAGATGGTCGTTCTCCCAGTCGGCTCGAAGGCCCACGCACTTCAGTGGGTACCAGCCCTCCTGGGCCATGGCGGTGAAGTAGTCGGTGAACCCTGCAAATGACTGGATGGCTCCTGTGGAAGATGTAAACACAGGCAGAAGAGGAAGAAGAGTTGGTTCTTATATGCTGCTTTTCTCTACCCGAAGGAGTCTCAAAGCGGCTTACATTTGCCTTCCCTTTCCTCTCCCCACAACAGGCACCCTGTGATGTGGGTGAGGCTGAGAGAGCCCTGATATCACTGCTCGGTCACAACAGCTTGATCAGTGCCGTGGCGAGCCCAAGGTCACCCAGATGGCTGCATGTGGGGGAGCAGGGAATCAAATCCGGCTCGCCAGATTAGAAGTCTGCACTCCTAACCACTACACCAAACTGGCTCTACACCAAACTTGGGGGGAAGAAATTGGAGGAGGAGAACAGCTGGGTTTTTGTACCCCGTTTTTTATTACCCGAAGGAGTCTCAAAGCAGCTCACAATCACCTACCCTCCTTCTCCCCACGACAGATATCAAAACCTCACTGCCTTCCTTCACCATCCTGGGGGGGAATTCCCAACAGAGGAAACATTTCCTCCATCCCCTCCTCCCTTTAACCACTAGTCCCTAGTCTTTATTGCCAGTTGCTTTAGGATGCTTAGGGCTGAGCCTGCACAGAGCAGGGGGTTGGACTAGATGGCCTGTATGGCCCCTTCCAACTCTATGATTCTATGATTTTATGATCCTGCGTTGAGCAGGGGGTTGGACTAGATGGCCTGAGTGGCCCCTTCCAACTCTATGATTCTGTGATTCTACGCACCAATTTGGAAGTAGGAATAGACAGCCAATGCTTCATTGACCAGACGGTCCCGTCGGGGGTTTCGTGGCTTCAGATGCATGATGTCACTTTCGGCCCTTTCGTAGGCCAGGGAAACTGAGGGGAACTGAAAGAGGAGAGGAGAAAACACCTTGGCTACCTTGCGAGAGGGAGGACATGGAAGACCAAGGGGGTGTTGGGTGGTTGCACCAACTCCATCCCAGCAAGAAGGCCACCAAGAGAGGTCCACGGAGGTCCCAAACAGCCACGCTTCAAAACCCAGTTCTTCAGCTGAATTCCAGCTTGCCAACCACAAGCAAGGAACACGGCGTTTGGCAAACCCTTTGGCTAGGCCCGAATGAATTTCAGTAAGATATTTGCACCATTGACATGCTTCCTTGCCTGCTGTGAAGCTTCTGCACTCGTCTGCTGCCCCCCTCAGATTTTAGAAAGGCGCATAGTTGAAAGGGTGGTGGTGGGGAAGCTTTGCGAAATCTTGAACTGAGACTTACTATTAGGATCTCTGTGTGCCACCTGTGTCTGTCCACGAAGCCTGCAAATTTGGCAACACTTTTTTTGCGATCGCTTCTCTGACAAAACCCACAGATGGAACAATTTAGCCAGTATCAGTCATTGAAAGGATGCACCCAAAAGCTTGGAAGGAATGCAATAGGAGTCAGTCACTTGATTGACTCAACTATAAGGAAGACGGGTGCCTCAAATCTCAATTGGCCACAGCTGCCACAAAATGCACCCATCTGACTCTTAAAAACCTGCTGCTATTACTTAGGTACAACACAGCTTGAGACAACCACTGACAACAACCAAGTAGAGGCTCAACATCAAGGTGGCCCACTAAGGTAAGTTCCAGCGAATCAGCTTTGTGTCACTCACTGCATGCCTCTTGTGGCGCAGAGTGGTAAGGCAGCCGTCTGAAAGCTTTGCCCATGAGGTTGGGAGTTCGATCCCAGCAGCCGGCTCAAGGTTGACTTCCATCCTTCCGAGGTGGGTAAAATGAGCACCCAGCTTGCTTGCTGGGGGGTAAACGGTAATGACTGGGGAAGGCACTGGCAAACCACCCTGTATTGAGTCTGCCATGAAAATGCTGGAGGGCGTCACCCCAAGGGTCAGACATGACCCAGTGCTTGCACAGGGGACACCTTTACCTTTACCTTTACTGCATGCCTAGCAGATACCTGCTAGTGATTCCCCAGTTATCGAACTGCTCTCCTTTCTGCATATCTCCCCTCTGCTCTTTCAAGGGTCACTGAACTCATTAAAAAACAAAACAACAACCCAGGGATAGCAATAGGAACCCGTTTGCCACTCACAATGTCCGTGCACAGCTCGATGAAGAGGATGGTGATGCAGCCGAGGGGGAGAGGGACGCTGACTGTGATGTAAATCAGGTACGGGGTCAGCTCGGGGATGTTCTTGGTGAGAGTGTAGGCAATGGATTTCTTGAGATTGTCAAAGATCAGGCGCCCTGCAGCAGAGGAAGACAGAGGGGCGTAACCAACCATTCCCCATGCTAGGCCAATCTCTGTCCCCCATCTTTTGCAATAGACTTGTGAGTCCCCTTTTGTGATTACGAGATCGCCCACGGTTGGTGGTCTTGCTTACGGGCCTGTTCAATCAACCATCTTTGAATGGCATGAGTGATAAAGAAACGGGGTCACAGTAGATCAGAATAAAACGGCACGTTGAAAGCGGAAAAGAACAACAACGCTAAAATTAGATCATCAGCGGCATCATAATCTATATGCATTAAAAAGATAGATGAGAATTATCCTATTGGCTGGTGGCAGAGGGCTTTCCATAGGAAACCGCTACAGATTCTGAAATCAATGAGTCTCTGTCTTCTAAAAGAAACCACACCTGGACTTCGTCAGCATGCACCGATCTTCTGCTCAACCATGGCGTAATAAGGGAATGTTCACGGGCAACTGAATGGATAGGGCAGTGAAGCGGGATATGTGCTGCTATTTCAGGCTGGTTGGTCCAACAGGAGCAAGAGGGCATGGGGAACTTTTCCTGTCAACCAGGTCGATGGAAGGGAGTTGAGGCATGCTAGCATAAAGCAGCGTCTAGCTACAGGTCTATTCAATATTCCGTGATTCCACATGGAGCTTTGGGCTTGGTTCATTCATTTTCTCAAGCACATGGATAGGAAACCTCTGCTTCTTCTGAGGAGGGAATGGTCTCCCATCCACTGAGGTTTGAGACTGTCCAGTATTGCAGGAGGGGCTCGATCTACACTTTCCATATCTGTACTGAAGAGTTTCCATCATTGGTGGCAATGATCATCATCAAAGGTGGATTGGTCACCGACAGTGCTTTCCCCTACCCCCTTGGATCTCCCCGTAACAGACCTTGTTCGACGCCCGTGACAATGGAGGCAAAATTGTCATCCAGCAAGATCATGTCGGCAGCGTTCTTGGCTGCATCGGAACCGGCAATGCCCATGGCCACGCCAATGTCAGCCTTCTTCAGTGCAGGGGAGTCATTCACCCCATCCCCCGTTACGGCCACGATTGCCCCCTGCAAAGAGAAAGAAAGTTTGAGCCTCCGCTTCCCCGACGTAATTCCATTCCAGAACGAGTCCATCCTGAGGATCTTCTTCCAGGGTTGACCCATTGAACATCTGTTTGGCTTGCAAAAGATCCCAGCTTCATCCCCCCCCCACACCCCCGAGCATTAAGATCAAGTGATCAAAATACGCTCAGGATCCCCAGGCCCAAGGAGCTGGGGCTTTCTTGGCCCTGGCCCCAAACTGGCGCAATGCTCTGCCAAGTGAGATCAAGGCCCTGGGGGACCTTCCGCAGGGCCTGCAAGACAGAGCTGTTACGTCAGGGCTAGGGTTGAGGCCAAGAAATAACGTTTAGGAATGCTGGCCTCCCTGCCTAAAATCCACCAGACAAACTGAATGTTGCAAGTGAGTTTTAATTTCCGGAGTCTGAATTTTGGTAGAAGAAGTGGCTTTTAAATAGTTTTTCATGGATTCAGTCGAAAGTCCAAGGATATTTTTTATTTAAATGTTTCTTTATAGTGTGCTTTAAATTTTTGTGTTGAGGTTGCACTTCCGATGGAGACTGCCCTGAAGGAAGGGAGGTATACAAGTATAAAAATAAAGTAGTAGGCCATGGGCAAGACCAGTCTCAGAGAGGTGCTGTCAATCAGAGCAGAGAACTCCCCCCCTTTTGCTGTCAAGTTGCAGCTCACATATGGTAACCCCAAAGGACTGTCAGGACAGGAGACCTTCAGAGGTCATTAGCTGATGCCTATCTGCACTTCCTTGGTGATCTCTCCACCAAATACTGACGAGGGCTGACCCTGCTCAGCTTCTGAGATCATCAGGAGATCAGTCTAGTCTGGGCTATCCAGAGCAGGGCACTGTGAGTGCTCGATTAATGGCCTTCCAGCCTAAGGAAGCTCCTTGTGTTTGTGAGCATGGCCTCTCCCAAGCTCTTTCTGGGGTTCGAGGGGCCTCACCAGCTTCTGGCAGCTTTCCACGATGATGAGCTTCTGTTGGGGAGACGTGCGAGCAAAGACCATCTCCGGGTGCATCTTGAGGATCTCCACCAACTCTTCGGTCTCCATGTCCTTCAGCTGGCCCCCGTTCACTACGCAGGCCCGGGCATCCCTGGACCACAGAGGCAAACATCTTTCTCGTAAATACTCAGGTACACAAAGGCTCCCCAGGGGGCATCAAGGAATGAGAACTTGGAACCCTCTCTTGCATAAGATCTGGAGACCATCCTAGAGCTCTACCATGCCTCCTTTACTTCAATGTGGTTTGCCCAGGAAATGCTTCATATCGATTTTAACCAGGGCACGTAAATAGGGACTGAAAAAGAGCCCTCCTGGATCAGACCGGTGGCCCATCTAGTCCAGCATCCTGTCCCACAAAGCAGCCAACCTCTGGAACTCCAATGAGAGAATATAGAGGCCGAGGCCTTCTCCTGAGGTTGCCTCCTGGCAGTGAGAGTCAGAGACTGAATGTGGAGGTTTCCTTCAGTTACCATGGCTGGCAGCCACTGATAGATTTGTCCTCCTTGGATATCTCTAAGCCCCCTTTAAAAGCTGTCTACGTCCACGGCCATCACTATATCCCCTGGCAGTGAATTCCACCTTTTAACAACTTGTTGTGTAAAGGAGCATTTCTCTGCGTCCATCTCAAATCTGCTGTCCGTCAGCTTTGTGGTTCTGGTCACAGAGCAATGCGGTATGGGGATGGAGGGGCTGATCTGGAATGGGGCTGCAATGCTGAGAAAGCGGTGAGAAGGGGGGTTTGACTCTGTCCTCCATCCCATTTCCCAACAATTTTGTGGCACTATGAAGTTTGCGTGGTGAGAGGAAGAATCAGGGGGAATCTTTGGGGGGAGTCCCATGGTGGTTTTTGGCAACTCAGGCTTTGAAGAAGGGGAAAGGAGGCGTTAACTCTTGCTTCTTCTATTGGAATATCAAACTTTATTGCACTAGGCCATAGGCGATCACAAATCTGTCATGGTTGTCACTTAACCAGAATAAAAATTAGACTTAACCCGTACATTCTGCTCATTAGCCCACAGTATTTGCCACAAGGCCGGCTAGAATCTTTCTTCTGGCCAGTGCTACTTCTATTATTTAAATAGCCCCTCCAAATTCTTGGGTTTGAGATTGACCTCTTTCCTCTCCCTACTTGTCAATCTAGTCCTCACCCCCATCTTGCAAGGTTCCCTTCCCACCCAAGACATATCCCATTTGTTCCGGAGGATGCCAAAGGATGCCTAAATCTAGTGTAGGATTACGACCGGCTCCTTGACATCGCTGTATGTTCAGACGCTCACCGCTTGTTGACCTGCTCCACGGGGATGCGCAAGCGGGTGGCGATGTCTTCAACAGTTTCGCTGCCTTCTGAGATGATGCCCACGCTGGCAGCGATGGCCTTGGCAGTGATGGGGTGGTCGCCTGTCACCATGATCACCTGGAAGAGGAAGGGGCAGGTCAGGTGGAAGAGGGAAATGCAACAGTACTTATAAAATACTGATGACTGATAGAACTCAGGTTGGGAACTGGCATTAACGCAGACATTTAGATTCTGGTTAACATTAATCCTACCTACAAATCTACATTAGAGTAAAAACTTGTCCTTCCATCTGTCTATCCATCCATCTATCTACCTGATCTTCACCACCATCACCTTCACCTTCACCATCATTACCATCTCCTCTCTCTCTCCCTCTCTCCCTCTCTCTCTCACACACACACACACAGACTCCAGTGTTTTGTGAAATCTTGGGTTTTTTTGATGGTCCTGGAAGGGTTTCCCAAATGGGTAAGAGGTAATTTTTATATCTATATATCTATATCTATATCTATATCTATATCTATATCTATATCTATATCTATATCTATATCTATATCTATATCTATATCTATATCTATATAGAGATAGAGATAGAGATAGAGATAGAGATAGAGATAGAGATAGAGATAGAGATAGAGATAGAGATAGAGATAGAGATAGAGATAGAGATAGAGATATACATATATTTAAAATTTCTTAAACATTTATCAGGTGATATGACCTCCCCCCCAATGGCCAGTGATGGGCCTGGGGGTGGATGGGAAGAGGAGGGGCCTTCCTGACCATATTCCACTCTATCGTGCCGCTTCTGGGGTTTCTCAAAGCCTAAGGGAGGTTTCAGGGTTTCCTCAATGCTAAAAAAGTTGAGGAAGGCTGCTCTAATCTATCTATCTCCTGAAGGACGTGCTGCCCAGAGGGTCTACAGATATCAGAAACCCTTTTTACATATAAAATATCTGATCTGTCTTGGCCAGCAGTCCCCAGCCTTTTTGAGCTTGCAGTCACCTTTGGAATTCTGACAAAATGGCTGCTTTGGTCACATGGTGCAGATCCTTGTGTTGTTTGGCAGCTGTTGCCAAAAAAATGGTTAAAAAAAAATCTGCCCAGCCAATCAGAAATCTTGCTAAGCAGAACCCCACTTTCCCCACCCACTTTCTAAAAATATTTGTTAGGTGCACCATGTTGGGGACCCCAGCTATTAGACCAGGGGTAGTCAAACTGCGGCCCTCCAGATGTCCATGGACTACAATTCCCATGAGCAAATGCTGGCAGGGGCTCCTGGGAATTGTAGTCCATGGACATCTGGAGGTCCGCAGTTTGACTACCCCTGTATTAGACCCTCCTGGCGACACAGATCTTTCATGGTAAAATGACAATATGACCAGTAACGTGCTTCCTTTCAACTAGGCCTGCCCACTGGTCTCTCAAGGTCAGTGCTGCCCACTTGGACCTCTGGACTTCTCCCGATGAACCAGGCGCTTACCCGGATTCCTGCGGTACGACACTTCATAACGGCATCGGGAACAGTGGCTCTCGGTGGGTCTATCATGGAGATGAGGCCTGCGAAGCAGAGCCCACTGGTGGGGAAGTTCATCTCTTCGCTGTCAAAGTTGTAACCCCGTGGGAACTCGCTCTGGGGGAGGTACAGGTGACAGAAGCCTGCGGTCGACAGGGAAAAAGCAAATTGAGGGAAGGGCCGGGACTCCGTTCTGAAAACTTCTTGGGATATGCCAGATCTGTTGTGTGCATGATTCATAAGGATGTGGAGGATAAACTCCAGGGAGCATTGGAGGAGATGTGTATTTAGCCTAGTGAGCTTAGGAACTTCCGGGAATTTTTTCAAATATGCTCCTCCTGTTTACTGATTGGTTGAATGGGAGACTTCCTGCTCCTGGGAGGACACTTCCTCCCAGCTGGCCTCCAGAACAGACAGACCGAATAAAGAAGAAGGAGAGTTGGTTTTATACCCCACTTTTCACAATTCGAAGGAATCTTAAAGCAGCCTACAGAACTGTTATATTGCTAGGACTCTCTCCCCTCTCCTCTTTTGGTTTGTTTCTCTTCACAATAGGTAAAGGTCAAGGTCAAGGTATCCCCTGTGCAAGCACCAGGTCATGTCTGACCCTTGGGGTGACGCCCTCTAGCGTTTTCAGGGCAGACTCAATACGGGGTGGTTTGCCAGTGCCTTCCCCAGTCATTACCATTTACCCCCCAGCAAGCTGGATACTCATTTTACTGACCTCGGAAGGATGGAAGGCTGAGTCAACCTTGAGCCGGCTGCTGGGATTGAACTCCCAGCCTCATGGGCAAAGCTTTCAGACGGCTGCCTTACCACTCTGCGCCACAAGAGGCTCTCTTCACAATACAACTATTTTATTCTTTTGAGCAGCTTCCTCTAGGCAAATTTAAACTCTGCCAACAAGATCAACACAGACTTCTCGGTATTCTATACCTCGTATGCTACAACCTCTCGGCCTTCCATGCTCTACCTGCAGGCATCCTTCTTTGACACAGGCTTGCCGGGAACTCATCTATCTGCAGCTCAGCAGTTTGCCTTTACAAGGTCCCAGTTTCAGCTCCTGGTCATTGTTCCCCCTTACCAAGGACGCGCTCGCCCAGGCCGCCGAGATCCATGTAAGCCGTCTGGAAGGCTTCCTGCCACTGTGCGTCCAGGGGCAGCTCTTGGCCCTTGATCATGATGGAGGAGCAGCGCTCCAGGATGCGTTCGGGGGCTCCCTTCATCACCAGCAGGTAGCGCTGGTCGCGAGGGTCGTCTAGCTCATGGACGGACAGCTGGAGAGGGGGATCGGAGGAATCATGAGGACTAGTTCAAAAACTATTTCCCGCATGAACTAGACAACCCTGTGCAGTAGGCCTCAAGTGTTTGGAGGTATTCCTTGAGGTTTGAAAGTGGGGCCTCAAAAGCGTGTAATGCCTCCGCAGCCACCCAACCAGCCACATAGCCCCCCCCCCGGGGGCCTATTTTAGGTCAAGAAATCATTGCTGAGGGGAGGTAAGGTTGCCAGATAGGTGTAGGTTCATGTTCTGGAATTCCACACTTCCTAGGTGTGGTTGAACATGACTTGGGTCAGGACTGCTGGGCACAGAGAGACCTCCCCTTAGGGTTGCCAGCTTTCAAGTGAGGCACTAAACCCACACCAAGCCATGAGCTTGCGCCTGTTGCATTACAGCATGCAACGAGCTTAACTACTAGTGAGAGAATAAAACAATGCTGTGGGGGCAGCTGCCATGGAAATGTTATTTTAACATACCCAGCCAACTGGAACACCAGAGACCAATCAGAAGCCTCGTTGGACAGAAGTCCCAGCTGGCCCCACCCACTTTCTAAAAAAACCCGTTGGGCACCAAACCAGGGATTTGTGGCCACCATATTGCAATAGGCCACTTGTGTTGAAAGCTGCCTTCTCTCTCTTTTCCCAGTTAAATACCAGTGAACTAAAGAAGGGTTTCCATCAGTGGAGGGAGCTCATTCTACCCTCTGGAGCCCAGGGGACGAGATGCCGGCTGGCTGACCTGGAACTTGTTGGTAGAGTTGAAGGGGATCTCGCAGACTTTTTTGAAACGCTCCCGGTACTCCATCACGTTGCCCAGGGTGATCTCGGAGAACTTCACCAGGGCCGTCTCTGAGGCATCTCCAATCACAATCCGCTGAGGTTGGGGAAAAATGGAAGTAGGAAATGAGGTCGTGTCCCTGAAGACCCTTCTATAATGGGAAGCTCTTTAGCATAACGTCCCCATAAGAAGATTACCAATAACCCTAAACTGAACCACATGCAAAACTATATCAGATGTCTTTTGTGACCAGACCTTAATAACCAAACTATATCTCCATGCATCCGCAGACTTTGTTACCTTTGGCACAGGTACGCTGTCCTGGCCTGACTTGAAAAAAGCACGGTTGCAAAGGCTTACCACCTTGCATAGAGCTCTCCATGTCTCGGAGGACTGGTCAAAAGTCTGACCTGAAAGGTACACACAGAGAGAAAGACCGATGGAATAAATGAATCAGAGCTAGAGGCATGCACAGCTTCTGTTCCCTACAGCTGGAAACTCTAGAACTAAGGCTCAAGAGAGTCTGAGATCATGGTCCCCTGGAATTTCCATTCGAATGAGCTATTCACTTCCATTCCATATTGGACCATCCGGGCAGAACTAATGCCTTTTAGATAAAGGACAATCTGGGTTGAACCAGACCATCTACTGCAGCAGTTCTCAACCTTGGTAGGAAGGGTGTGATAAAAATGTAACAGGCTGATAAGCAAACTCGTGTGTGTGCGTGTGTGTTATACAGTCATGGGATACGCTCAAAGCAGTGGTTCTCAACCATCCTAATACCCTCATCCTTTAATACAGTTCCTCATGTTGTGGTGACCCCCACCCAGAAAATGATGCAAGGGTTCTTTCACAGAAATTAAACCGAAACTGACCAATGGCATGAAGATGGCATGATTGTATATAAACTGGTTACATATTGTTTATAAATTAGTTATAAATTGTATATAAATTGGCGGGCACCTACAGGAGGAGCGACAACAGTGGCGGTGCCCAGGACCCCTATGAAAGAGTCATTTGACCCCCAAAGGGGTCCTGACACCCAGTTTGAGAACCACTGCCTTAAAGGAAGAAGTCTTTCCTGGGTTACTTTGAATCAAGGGGTCAACAGATCACTTAACAACATTAAGTGTCCAGGAGTGTGTTCTCCTGGACAGGGGAAAGCTTAATTCCCCTCCCTTTGCTCTGCAGTCCAAATTCCCCTCCCATACCTTTTTAGAGACAAGGAAACACCAGGAGCTCCATTTGCAGAACTTCTGATGTCTTGTCTGTCTGAGTTCATGAAACAATCTTGATTTGTATCCATTCCACTCTGCCCTAAGATTCCCCAGATGCAGCAATTTCCTTCAGGAAATGTGGCTGGTGGTGAACCATACCTGACTGGTCCTCCGTGGTATCTGCCGTGTGGATCTGGTTGTCGAACCAGAGGTGGGAGACGGTCATGCGGTTCTGGGTGAGGGTCCCTGTTTTGTCTGAGCAAATGACAGATGTGGACCCAAGAGTCTCTACGGCCTCCAAGTTCTTTACCACACAGTTTTTCCGGGCCAGGCGTTTGGCGGTGAGGGAAAGACAGACCTGGTCGGGCAGAATAAGAGAAATACAGATCTGTGTACAAAATCTCAGTTGTATCTTGGTGTAAAACTTGACTTATACTAATTGGCTAACAAGATTTATCTTTGGACCTTTTGCAGTGAAAGACGAATGCTTCGGTTGTTGAATTTGTGCTTCTTACTGGCTGTTAGCCTTACAGGTGTAGGGTTGCCATTTCCCTGTTGGGGTCTGGGGATCCCCTGGCTTCACATTTCTCTCCCCAGTTCAGGGCTTTAAGAAACCAGGGAAAATCCCCCCCCCCAAAAAAAAAACTTAGTTAGCTTTTGCCAAGTTCCCTCAATTGCTTCCTCCTGCTTCCTTCTCTGGTGTTGCTGCCTCACAGCTTGCTTTCCTGTGGCTTCCTCAGTCAAGTGGAGAAAGGTAAAACCAAGCCTCCCTTCCTTCCATTGGTTCAAATCCACCCTTTACATTTGTGTTGGGGGGGGGGGGGGAGAGAGAGAGAGAGAGAGAGAGAGAGAGAGAGAGAGAGAGAGAGAGAGAGAGATCATGTGAGAAAAACAAAGTCCCATCCATGGTGCCTTTAAAACGAACAAAGTTTCATTTCAGGCATAAGCTATCGTGTGTGTGTGTGAGAGATCTCCTGGAAAGTCTCCCAAAGAGTGCCCCTTATCTCCCCATCAGCAGCATAAATGGACCTGGCAATTCTATACAGGAGCCATGCCAGAAACAAAGATGGCAACCATAGTCTTTCCCGCCAGAAACAAAGATGGCAACCCTATTCTTCTTCCAAACACAAAGAAAGAAAGCCTTTTCTGTCACAACTCTTAGGTCTGGAAGCAACCAACTCTCATTTGATTTGCAGTATTGGACTATTAGCCCAGTTCAGGCTAGTGTTTGTGCTTTAGATAATATTAGGATAATGCAGAATGTCCAGGCAGTAAAGTGCTTGTTGCCTAGAAAGTATTACGACTCACAGTAACAGTTGCCAGCAGACCCTCCGGGACATACGCCACCACAATGGCCATGAAGAAGACCATGGCCTTGAGGAAGGGGTAGCCGATCACCATGGCAACGACAAAGAAGGTGGCGCCGAAGAAGATTGCCAGGCCGGCGATGATGTCAACAAAGTGCTCGATCTCAATGGCGATGGGCGTCTTCTCGTTCTCTACACCCGAGGCCAGGCTGGCAATGCGCCCGATGATGGTGCGGTCTCCGGTGTTGATGATGATGCCGGTGGCCGTGCCTGAGAGGGCATGGGAAGACAACAGAGCTCAACTTTAGCTTAGTCTCTCTGAGGGCATGTTGAGAAGGCCATTGGCCACCTCTAAGGAACTGATCCTGTGGACTTGGCGTAGACCCACATCGTTCTCTGTCAGCTATAAGGATCAGTTGATATCAGTGTGTGAAGCCCCTAAAACCTTCTTACACTTCCTCAGAGGCTGGCTGGGGACAACCAAAGGGCCCTTCCCACTTTTATCTCAGCACAGGAGAGATTGCTGTCAACTGCTAGGTGGGAATGGGTGGCTAACTTCCAGGTGACAAAGTTCAGTTCCTCATTGAAGTCCTTCCCCATCCCAAATCCTGCTCTTTTCAAGCCCCACCCCCAAAATCCCCAGGTATTTCCCAACCTGGAGCTGCAAGTCAAGGGGTGTGGATAGCCAACTGCTATCTGGACTACAGAGATGAGCTTTCCTGGAGTAAATGGCTCCTTTGCAGCTTGGGCCTTTATGGTATTATACCCTGCTAAGGCCCATTTTCCTGACTCATTGTCGGCTACCCTTACAGGAGACCTCTCTGCCCTACCTTCCAGGCACATAGTGGAGAAGAATGCAATGTTCCTGGTTTCCAGGGGGCTCTCATGGGTGCACTCCGGGGCTCTGGTCTGAGGCTCTGATTCTCCCGTCAAAGAGGAATTATCCACCTAAGAGAAAGACAGAGAGATGTGGACATTTGTACGTGCAGTGTGGCATTTGAAACCGAGCAGCCCTTTGGGAGAAACAAGTTGCCGTGTGAAACCTGAGGAAGGAGTGAGGGACGAGGAGTCCTTAGTCTTCCTTTAAGATCCACTGCCAGTGATGAGGCTTAAACTTATTTATTTTTGCATTCATAGCTTGCCCTTCCCCAGAGGCTCAGGATGCCTTAAAAAAGAATTCAATACAGAAGACCTAACATCTGGTCCGGAGGGCATTTTGTTCAGGTTCCTGCAAAACAAGGAGACTTTTTCTGGATGCTGGTGAAGGTCTGTTCCAGGGCTGCCTAGTCTTTCTGAGCCGGTGGGCCATCACAAAATGGCTATTGCAGGAGATGACGCCAACTACAAAAAAAATCAGAGATCGAGGCTACATATAACCCTAGTTATAACTCTTCAAAAATTTAGGCAGAAGCTGCGTAGCTGTCTTAATGACTTCCTCCAGCAGAGGTCAGTGGTGGCATATTTTTCCCCAGCTCTCAAAAGGTGGCCGGTTGTGCCTTTCTCTAGAGGTACTTCATTGTTACCTTGCATCCTTGTGAAGTGATAATCCTGATGTCTGCTGGGACTCGGTCTCCCCCTTTGATCTCCACCAGGTCGCCCACCACCAGCTGATTGGCATTGATCTGGAACTTGTCCCGGTCTCGAATCACTGTGGCTTGCTGCGATTGGGAGAAGCGAAAATCAGGCTCAGACGTCAAAAGAACTGAGGTTTGACCATCGTCAAGATAAGGTACAACTAGCCCTAGTTAAGAACCATGCAAAAGAGAAGGACAGGAGCCAGCATGGTTAGACTGGGCGTTGGACTAGGTTTTCAGAAGTCCAGGTTCAAATCCTTGCTCTGCCATGGAAACTCACTGGGTGATCCTGGCCCAGTCATTCTTTCTTAGCTTATATTAACTTACAGCAGGCTTTCTCAACTTTTTTTACAACTGAGAAACCCCTGAAACATTCTTCAGGTTTTGAGAAACCCCAGAAGTGGTGCAATTGTGTAGAATAGGGTTGGGAAGCATAGCCAAGTACATGCCTACCCAGGGTCCCTCCCCTTCCCATCCCCTCCAGGCCCATTGTTGACCATTTTGGGAAGGGGCAGGAGGTCAATATCACCCTATATGGTCATATCATCCGATAAATGTTTTAACACACACACACACACACACAAACACACACAAACATATTAATTAACTCCCACCCATGCAGAGCTGTCAAGAAACCCCTGGGTTTCACAAAACCCTGGCTGAGAAAGCCTGCCTTACTTGGTTACTGTTTATTTTATTTATTTTTGTATTTATATACTGCTGCATTCCCTTCGGACTTATGGCAGTTCACAATAAAACAATAAAAACCAGTATAACCCCATTAAAACCCATTGACAATTAACATTAAACAATGAACATTAAAAAGATGGCAAATACAGAGTTCTAACCCCCCACCCTCTCCCTCTGTCCAACTACAGGGGGCCAAGAACTCTTTCTCATTGGGGGCAAGGGTCCCCCCCCCCTCCGAGTTTGGATGCAGTATTAGAATTGCTGATGCCCGCCCCTGTTTGCCAACCTGGGTCTTGACCATCAATCACTGGATAACATCTGGACCAATTGCTGGAGGGCTGAAGCATAGGAAGAGTTTTATTTGGTACTGTTTACCGCCATTTTCATGCTGGAGTTTTTTCGTGGATGTTAATATTGGGGTATTTTTACAGGAGAGCTGTTTTATGTTTTAGATTAATTTGTGAATGGCCGCAAGCCAGCTTGCTGGGAGAGGCGGTCTATAAATCGAATGAATGAATGAATGAAGTTCCCACCTTGACGCAGCTATGGCTAAACCAGACACGGCAACAAACATGCAACTTTCTCCTAGCTTTTCTGTTAAATGAAAAGCAGTCTTGGCAGGCTGTCAATTTGGCTGGAGGGCGGGTGGAATGGAGGGAGAAGAGAAGCAGTAGGAGGACTCTAAGCCTTTTATACTCTTTTAAAGTTGAAGTCAAGAAACAGGGGAATGGAGGCATTTTTGAGCTGGAAGACAGGGTTAGAAATCTGCCTTCCCACTAGGCACCCCAAGGCTGCTTTTCAGTTTTTTATTTTTTAAAAATGACCCAGGTCTGTGTGATGGTCTAGTGCAGGGGTAGTCAACCTGTGGTCCTCCAGATGTTCATGGACTACAATTCCCATGAGCCCCTGCCAGCGTTTGCTGGCAGGGGATCATGGGAATTGTAGTTCATGGACATCTGGAGGACCACAGGTTGACTACCCCTGGTTTAGTGCATCACTGTCTTCAACAATAGAAGATCTAACCCTTTGGGGACCTCCTTACCTGTGGCACGAGGTTCTTAAAGCTTGCAATGATGTTGGTGCTTTTGAATTCCTGGTAGTAACCAAAGCAGCCGGTCACAACTACCACAGCTATCAGGGCAATGGCCAAGTACAGCTATGCAGACAGGAGAAGAAAAAAGGGGGAGGGGGAGCTAAAAGTTGCTGCCAATATCCACTTGGATATTTTTTTTTATTTTAAGAAAAAAGATTAAAACACAAGAGGGATACATAAGACAGAAGGGGTTATATGTAACAAATCATTGTATTCAAAATTTACATCTATCCATCCATCCACCCACCCACCCACCCACCCACCCATCTTTTACTACAATACTATTAGTCTTCAGCATTACTTAATACACAATATTAGACACTTCACCTCCGCCTATCAACTGTAACTAATCAAATATGACCTTCAATGTGTCACATTCCAAGCAGAACATCCATTATATCTCTCTCAGTCAAAGGGAAATAAAAATTAATATTGTTATTCAAATCCCAGTTCTTTATACATTTATAATCAATTTTTGTACCCATCCTGTCAATATCCTTAGTCCTAAGCAATACCCCTGTGAACAATGAGGATCAGAAAATCCCTGTTGCCTGTCCTTCTGGAGACTCTAACCCAGGTGTTGACTCAGGCCTTCCTTAGCCTGTAGGCACTTTGGGAATGCTGGGAATAGGTAGTAGGCACTGCAACAAAATGGCTTCCATGGGGGGCGGGGTCCAATCACAAAATGTTGGGAGGCAGCTTATTCCACGTGGGTGCTGCGAAGACCAAGCCCAGTGTCACTTTTAAGACCAACAACATTTTATTCAAAGTACTAGGGGTGAAGCCCATTGCGTTCAGGAATACAACAGGCGCTAGATTGGAGGTGGGGTGGGGGTAGAAGAACTTTGCAGACAGCTTCCCCCTTGCCCCAGGACCTGGAGAAGCTGCAAGCAGCTGTTAAGGAACTCACTGGCAGGGGCAGCTCTCACGCAGCAGGGATCTGCAGCCTCTGAGGGAAGTGGAAGGAGGAGGGGGTGGTCAGGGGTGAGGAATGGAAGGCGATTGGCTGGCCGCTGGACAGACAGGCAAGCTGGTTGGAGGAGGAGGCACTTAGGGGCGGGACAGTCACCCTGAGTGGGTGTTAAGTGCTGAGTGGCACTTAAATCATGAGACCAGCTCCTCCTCCAAGGCCTTACCAGAAATACATTATGTGGAACAGATAAACATTTGTGTGCAGGCACACTTTTTCACAAGAAAGTTTAAAACTTTGTTGCTTTTAAGCGTGCCAATGGGCTGTTCTGCTGCTTCTCACCAACATAGTGACCCCCCTGAATTGGAATACCTCTTGGGCTCTTTCTGCACACCAATGAAAGCCAGAATTTGGGGGGAGAGATGCTATGGGGGAGAAACAAGTGGGCACCAGGAAATGTCATGGTAGGTGCAATGGTGTCCTTGGGCAACTTAGATCACTCATCTAACTTGATAATCTCACATAAGTCCCTCAGTGCCATCAGGTTGCCACTGACTCATGGTGACCCGAGCAAGGGGCTTTCCGGGCAAGCAAGAAGTCACGGTGGTTTGCCATTGCCTTCCTCTGGAGATTCTTCCTTGATGGTGTCCCATCCAACTTCCGACCTCATTTAGCTTCCAAGATGTGATGAGCTATCCTGCGCCCCCTTCCTTTCCTGGAGGCCTATCCTTGAGAACGTTCATGTCTTCTAGGCTTCATCAGTACTTACATTGTCGGCGCTGGTGAGATCCCCTTGTCCGCACTGGATGCCGAAGGCGATGAGGCAGATGGCTGCGGCCACCCACATAAGGCACTGGAGCCCGCCAGCCAGCTGACGAGCAAATTTAACGTACTCAGGAGTGCCCTTGGGGGGCTTCAACTCGTTGGGGCCGTCACGGAGAAGGATCTCTTCTGCCACTGCGCTGGTCAGACCCTGTAAGTAGGGAGACGGGCCGACAAACAGAAAGCCCTCCCTGAGTTAGGATGAGGCAAGCATATGGGGGCAGGACCATGAGGTGTGACCTCACTTCTGCTCACATGACTAGAAATAACATTGTCGTGTTGGTTTGGCCACACAATTTCTCCTCTGCTGCATGGCACCATCTCTAGGGCGGAGCCTGAAAATCTCTTGCTAGTTCAACTGCTTTGAAGGACAGAATTGGTGATCTACCCCCGCCCAAACTCTACCCCCCAAGTTTTCATGGATTTCCAATTCCAGAACTGTGGCAACCCTAACTATAGGCTCCTTCAGGTATTAGAACAGAAACTCTACAGGAGGACACGAAAACAATATAGCCAAACAAAAGAAGCACTGAATCATGTGGTCGAATCTATGTCGTAGGAGCGCAATTAAGAAAGGTCAATGAACAATGAATGGTTAATGTTGATGCTGAAAGCAGAAGAAGGTTCTGGTATATCCGTGTTTCACAGCAACAGCGTATAAGGCAGGGGTGGCCAAACTGTGACTCTCCAGACATCCATGGACTACAATTCCCATGAGTCCTTGCAAGGGCCCTGCAAGAGCTCATGGGAATTGTAGTCCATGGACATCTGGAGAGCCACAGTTTGGACACCCCCGCAAAGCACAGAAAACAGTTCTAAGAAGGAACCGAGCTTGAAGTGGCTGTTTTAGCTTGTGTTGTTTGAGCGATCAGTTTGAGGTCCTGCAGCCTGTTAGTGCATCTGACCCCTTGATCGTATTTTTCATTTACCTGTTCTTCATTGCCCTCCTAAGACACAGATTCGGCCTTGTGGAGCCTTCAGATATTAAGCATGAGCATAGAAAAAGGGGACAAAAATGATATGTATTTCTGCAAGGAAAGTGTTCATGAGAAGTAAAAGCTGAAAAATAAATCCTGTTCTCTACTTAATTTGTATTAACACTAAAAATAAAAATGCAGCAGCATTTGGGATCGGTGAGAAGACACTAGATGGTTGTGGGGAAATCACTGTAAGCTGACTTTGAATCACGGCAAAAGAAGAGACATAAATGTTATAATAAATAAAGAAGCAAACAGATAAATACCGATTTCGTATGCATTTCTTTGAGGTGGTGCCTGGAAATGAGGCAATGCCACCTAGTGGGGAGGATGGGTAAGGCCTTGCTCTCAGCTGGAGAGACATTGAAGGGAGGGACTGTGGCTCAATTGTAGAGCCTCTGCTTGGCATGCAGAAGGTCCCAGGTTCAATCCTTGGCATCCCCAGTTACAAGGATCAGGCAGGTGGTGCCGAGAAAGACTGGGGATCCTCAATAGCCACAGCCAGTAGATAAAGACTTTGGACAGAGTCAGAATAGATGCTTCATGAGTTCTTGTGAGCCTCACCTTGGTCGTGCTGGTCCGATACTTCATCTCCAGGTCTTCCACAGACAACTGGTGATCATCCTAAAAGGCAGAATGGGACCCCAAGAGGAATGAGTGGCTTCAGAGGAGATTTATTTGAGTCAGGCACTTCTCACTCTTCAGACTTTCCCCCCATGGATAGACATCATCTCTATATCTATTTCTTGTATGGGCAAATCTGGGGATCTCTAAATCTAGGGATCAGGCTCATGTTGAGAGAAAGGAGATTTCCCTCCAAATCTGGGGGACTGTGGAGGTTTGCGGAAAAATCCTAAAAGTTGCAAAAAATATACCCACTAATGTTATGTCTACTTGGACTGATTGGCTGTTTTAGCAAAGAATTATCATATGGCTGTATTTGGATGTTGTGACACAGTTTACTAATTTAACAGAATTAACTTTATATTCCCACTGTCATGATGGTAGTTCATACTCTGAGGAAGAGTGCTTGCACGCACGCCTTGAATAAATCTTTGTTGGTCTTAAAGGTGCTACCGGACTCTGATTTTATTATCCAACAAAGTGTTAAATAGCCTGTCCCTTTCTGGTCGAGCCATGGAGCTAAACACCTACATAGTTTGGCCGGCAGTGTTTTCATAAGGATAGGCTGGGATGCACTCATGTATACCTTGGGTCCCCCTTGAGAAAAAAGCAGGATAAAATGAGAGGAAAGCACCAATATCCAAATGAAGTAAATGAATGAGGTGAATGCGTAGGCAGCATAGGTGATATAGAACAATGTGATTTCTCCTACAGTCTCTTGGGTGGAGAACCTCCAGGAGTGATAACCATTGCTTCAAGAATGTCCACATAAGGACTCCGACTCACCACATCCATCTCTTTCTTCATGCTCTCCAGCTTCTCTTTCTTTTGCGCCCCTTTCTTTTTCTTCTTGATCTTCACTTCCATGTCCCCGTCAGAATGTTTCTCCATCTCTACCGAGTATTTGTCCTGAAGGGGGTGGGGGAAAAAAGCATATGAGAGCTGCAAAGCTGAATCCATTCCTCAAAGCGAATTCCCAACTACAGTTTTAAGCACAGGGGAAGGCACTTTGCACATGTTTAGGGGCAATTGTTTTGCTTACAACATTTGGCCAGCAGGACCCAGTTTTGTTGGTAATCCCAGGAACAGAGAGTGAAATCCCACATGTTTAACAGAGTAACCTTACACAGAATTATTCTGCTCTAAGAATGTTGTTTTCACACAATGCTTAGACTGGAATAATGCAGGCTAAGGAGTGTGCTTGGAATGTCATTGGAAATGGAAGAAGAAGAAGAGTTGGTTCTTATATGCCACTTTTCTCTACCTGAAGGAGCCTCAAAGCGGCTTATACTTGCCTTCCCTTTCCTCTCCTCTCCCCACAACAGACACCCTGTGAAGTTGGTGAGGCTGAGAGAGCCCTGATATTACTGCTCAGTCAGAACAGTGCTTTGGGGTGCCCAAGGTCACCCAGCTGGTTGCATGTGGGGGAGCGGGGAATCAAACCCAGATGACATTTATCTAGGATTTATGTATTTACAGGTGGGGACCTGCAAGAAACTTGTGGGGGAGACAATTGCTTCATATTTGTTTCCTCTTCTCTACCCCTACTTCTCTACCTCTTCCTCTTTCTCCATCCTGTCACCCCCTTTTATTTGAGGGAGAATTGAAACCTCTCCAATGTTTTTTTTTTAATGTCAGGATTTTTCTGCACACCTATGGAGTCTCCAATTTTTTAGCACAAGGGTCACCCCAATCCAGGGATTTAGATATTCACAGACAGGAGGCACACTTGGGAAGCAGTAAATAGATGTATTTTATTACTGACATTTTAAGGCGCCTTGAGTTACTATGGGGAAGAAAGGCAACTAATAAGCATTTAAAACAAAGAATTCATTTTTCAAACTAAAAGACATCTGTTATGGCTTTAAAATATTAATAGCTAAAACAAGGAGGTTGGGGAATTCCAGATATTTCATTATATTTTGAAGCATACCAATTAAGGTATGCTTTTTATCCTTTTTCTAAAAAATTAAATAGATTGAATATTGATTGCCAGAATTTAGAGGAATAGGGGGATGTCAGGTTTTACTTTCTAAGAATTTGGAGAAAAAGTAATTTAAATTCGATGTCCACTCTTTACAGTCTGTAGAAAGCCCCTGCATTCTTGTATCTGTCCTCTTATACCTATTTTTATCAGCCTCTCTTTCAAGAACTCAAAACTTGTGCTATGGCCTTTAAAGGATACCCTGGCAAGCAAATATTAAAAATTCATTAGAACTAAATGGAGAAAGCGCCCAATTAGATATAGGAAGAAAGTTCCCTCCCATTTATAAATGGTTTCTTAAATATAAATTACATATTTTTCTTTAAAAAAAGAAATCAAGAACAAATGAACAGACCTTTAAGCAGAATTTGGACAATTAGTGAATAATATAGAAATTATAGAAGGTAAATTAATATCAATATTATATAAAACATTATTAGATATTGGACAGCCAATCTCTCTATTCATAAAGAAGACATGGGATTCAGAACTTCATATGAATATTAAGGAAGAGGAATGGTAGAAAACATTTAAGCAAATTCTCTTTAGCTCAATATCTAGGAATGTTCAAGTACATGATATAAAAGTAATACAGAAATGGAATTTATGCACCAATTTGATTACCATATTCTTTTGCTCTTGAGACAAAAATAGTTGGAGAGGTTATGACCAATTGGGGACTTATATCCATATGTGGTAGGACTGTCCATTTATTAAAAGATTTTTTGGGGGGGATTTTAAGGAAATAGAAGAAATTATAAAAGACAAGACAGAACTGTCATCTTCATTATTCCTTCTTAATTTATTTTTGAATCATAATGTATGTTGTAAGCAATGATTGTTGCTGCTAGAATGGTTATTGCTAACAATTGCTGAAAACTTGGTAATAAGATGATTTATTTATATTTATACATTAATTTAAACCCCACCACTCATGACAATGTCGCCTCGCGGAGGTTTTACAATATAAGACACAATCAAAAAGTCCCCATAAAACCCCTCAAAACATTACATTCCCTACAATTACAATATCAATACCAAAAATAACATGTAAAATAACCAGATGGCACTGTAACTCAAATGGCCCAGAACTCCAACTCAGCTGTTCTAGCCTGGCCAATGGCATGGCCTCCTGGGTGTAATATCAATATTAACCGGCAGGTGTGATGAAGGTTGATATAGGGTGGGATCCATTGATCTTAATCTTAATCCTGGACATCCCCCTCTCCCAGCCTCAAGCATATGCCTGGTGGAAGAGCTCTGTTTTACAGGCCCTGTGGAACCTGGGTAGTTCCATCAGGGCCCTTAGCTCTTCCGGAAACTCATTCCACCACATCAGGGCCAGGACCAAACAGGCCCTGGCCCTTGTCAAGGCCAGGTGGATGTCCCGGGGGTCTGGGACCACCAGCAAATTCATACCTGCAGAGCAAAGGGCGCTGTGGGGGGCATAGGCAGATATACCTTCAGATAGGCAGGACCCAGGCCACATATAGCCTTGAACAGGGGTAGTCAAATGCTGGCAAGGGCTTATGGGAATTGTAGTCCATGGACATCTGGAGGGCCACAGTTTGACTACCCCTGGCCTTGAAGGTCAAAACCAGAACCTTGAACTTGATCCAGAAGCAAACCGGTAACCAACACAGCTGCCGCAGCACTGGCTGGATGTGGGTCCTCCAATGTGGAATAAAAGAAAGCAATTTATGATTCGAGGGGAAAAAAGACTAATAAAGTGATCCAAGGAGTTTGTAAAAGGGATGAATTTAATTTAGTCTGGGAAAATTTAGTAAAATAAAAGAAGAAATGTTCAGATAGCAATGTATGGGAAATAATTATGTAATTTATGTATTAAGCAAAAATGGGGGTTGTTTTGGTTATTTGTACGGATGTGATCAATGTTGGTTGTGTTCTGTTACATTATTTGTCTTTTTTTGTTCTGTTAATAAAACAAACAAATAAATGCGTATCAACTATAATCAGAAATTTGATTTTGCACATGAACCAGATGGGGCACTAGGAGTTTTAGAGATAGATCTCCCAAGCTCTTTTAATTCTTTAGTAGCTGCCTCTGGAATTTAGGATTTGGACTGGAACTACAGTGCATGCAGGAGAGGGGTTAATTCTCCTCCTCCACGCCATTTCCCCAATCTCTGAGTCGTCCCACTGGGGGAGATATACAGTCAGTGAACATGTAGCTTATAGGCTTCATTTTTCCTTTACCTTTCTCTTTGAGACTCAAGGCAAATTGCAAAAATGGAGGAAACCAATGCAATAGGCACAGTGCAATTTAATAACCCATGCAATTACACTTTCAATTCGCACCCAGACATTAAAACTACAGCCCTTTTTAGAGGTTAATAATGTCAGGCTAGTATCTGGAAGATATAGGTTTGAATCTCTACTTGTGCCATGGAAGAAGAAGAAGAAGAAGAAGAAGAAGAAGAAGAAGAAGAAGAAGAAGAAGAAGAATGGCTGCATGTGGGGGAGTGCAGAAACGAACCCAGCATGCCAGATTAGAAGTCCCCACTCCTAACCACTACACCAACCTGGCTCTCACTGGGGAACCTTGGGCAGGTCACACTCTCTGAGCCTAACCCACCTCTCAGGGCTGTTGTGAAGACAAAATGGAAGAGATGGGAATGATCTAAACTGCCATGGGTCCTCTGATCTCCTGAAATGACAACAGATCTCCAGACTGGTGGGATTCATCCCCTTGGCTGGTTTTGGACAGTGACCTCTTCAGCATTATGCCTCACTGAGGTCCCTCAACCAGCAGGGTATAGTGGTTAAGAGTGGCGGTCTCTAATGTGGAGAACCGGGTTTGATTCCTCTTGCAACCATCAGGGTGACCTTGTCCATTTACAACCCTTGTTCTCTTAGGGTTGCTCTCACAGAGCAGTTCGCTTAGAGCTCTCTCAGCCTCATCCACCTCATGGGATGTCTGTTGTGGGGAAAGGAAGGGCAGATGATTGTAATCAGCTTTGAGAGTACTTGGTGTCAGGAACCAAGTGGATTCACACCATAGATATCACTCTCAGGCTTCAGGATGAAGCTTTAAGTAAAAGTCTTTATTTGGAGAATCAGGACAAAGATCAGCACATTGCATAAGCTCTTAGACAGGAATCTTGACAGAGACGCTAGACAAGGGATTTGCAAAGCATATATACCTTCTCTAGTAGAGGGCGGTCATAGGGGCAGCATTTGGCAAGAACATTTATTCACACAGAAAGAGCAATACAATTTCCTCTGATCTAAGGTAAAGGTAAAGGTATCCCCGGTGCAAGCACCGGGTCATGTCTGACCCTTGGGGTGACGCCCTCCAGCATTTTTATGGCAGATTCAATACAGGGTGGTTTGCCAGTGCCTTCCCCAGTCATTACCATTTACCCCCCAGCAAGCTGGGTACTCATTTTACCAACCTCGGAAGGATGGAAGGCTGAGTCAACCTTGAGCCGGCTGCTGGGATTGAACTCCCAACCTCATGGACATTGCTTCAGACAGCACTTCTGCTGCTTACCACTCTGCGCCACAAGAGGTTCATTTATCTGATCTAGAAGGTGCCAAATTAGCCCAATCGGCCATCTGGTATTTAGACTGAGCTCCCTGTGAGAACAGCCTTGAGAGAAGAGAGTGAGAGCAGGATGAGCCTTTGAAATGCAGGTGGAGATGGGAGGAGTGATTTCGAGCGACCCTGGGAAGGTGCCACAGCTCTGCGGGAGATCTGGGAACATATGGCAATCAAGCAAATCTCAAAAAGGGGTGAGAACTCAGGTAAAAAACTTAGAAGTTCATGACATTCTGGTCGTGAAAAGCAGAGTACAAAAACTAGCTCCTCCTCCAAAATCTCCAGCGATTGCCCAGCCTGGAGTTAGCCGTTAAACATTCTATGAAATGGCAAAAGTATGGTCCTTCTCTTCACCACTTTTCCCTGAGAGAGAAAAGAAGCCCCTCAGAGGGTGTCTTAAGATAGAACGAGTTAATTCCTCTTTCCTGAAAAGCCCCTCAGATCTGAACCAAGATGCCACCCCCACTTGCCACCCCCCGGTTATTATTTGCCCATGAAAAACACAGCGGGCTGTTCTGGATTAACCTTCACACGTCTGATCTGTCAAGAGAGCTGAGGCTCGGCCAAACAAAGGAAAGAACAACAACACAAAAGAAAATCACTCTGAGATTACGGGCTGGATGCCTGCCAGTCTTCCTGCTGCCCGAAAAGGGCAGAAGGGTCATCTTTCTCAGTTCTCCTTCTCGCTGTAGCACTGCCCCACATAGCTGTGATTCTCCACCCCTTGCCTCCCCACTTAGATCTATGAGCGTCTCTTTTCTTTTCTCTTTCCCTTCGGCCGTTTATCTGTCCCTCACATGTGCCACGACGACACCTTTTGAGAAGGGCTGGTTAAATCTCTGGCCTTCTGTGAAACACAGAGGAGAGAACTTTACCAGAGTCAAAAGTAAAAGGGGAAGCAAACCCCCCTTCTCAGCCACTGAAACCCCCACTACAGGTGTTTGGGAGGGCGTGTGGCACACCGACGCCACAACTGGACCTGAGTTCAAATCCTCACAGCTGTGAACTCTTGGGACCCATCGTGATGAAAGAAACAAGCTAGAAATGTCAGCCTCTAAGGTCATTCTCAGGACTGGTGGTTGTGAGTTTAAACAAAAGGCGGGGAGCTATGTATGCCATCGGGAGCTCTTTGGGAGGGGAAGATGAGCTCAAAATGTACCAGGCAGACTAATAACATTCACGGTTGCCTGAGGAAACACATGAAGCTGCCTTCTACAGAATGAGACCATTGGTCTGCCTACTCTGGAGCTCTCCAGGGTCCCAAGCTGAGGTCTTTCAGCTGACCTGCTATCTGATCCTTTTACCTGGAGATGCTGGGGATGGAAAGTGGGGCCTTCTACATGCCAGGCAGATGCTCTGCCACTGAGCCACGCACCCTACAGAGAGTCCTAAAAGACCTTTAAGGGCCCTGAAGGAATGAAGGCCCAGAATTTCCATCTAGTGCATTCGCTGGCAGGGGCTCATGGGAATTGTAGTCCATGGACATCTGGAGAACCACAGGTTGACTACCCCTGCTTTAAAATACAAACGGAAACCCACACTGTCAAGCCCAGCACTATACGTTTCACCCGGCTTTTCCTTGAATATACAGCCCCCAGACAAAAAGGGAGCAACCCTACGCAGGCCTACTCAGAAACAAGTGCCATTTTTCCCAATGAGGCTCGCTCCTAGGAAAACATTTTCAGGATTGCGGTCACCACACCTGAGATGCTCAGCGGTTTCATCCCCACACCTGCTGTCTGTGACCATAGTTTGCACCGGCTTGGCCACACAAGACAATCCAACGGCTGAGGATTGCTATAGCAAACTGAACCGATCATTCAGTAGCCCAAGACTGGGGATGGGGATGGAGCGACTGAAGAATGGCGTTGCGCCAGGCATGAAAAAGGCCTATGTTCCGAGCATCCCTTTCCAAGCAGCATGGTCCTTACCGCTTTCCCCATCTCGATCCCTTTGGGCCCGGTCGCTTCTGTGGCCAAGCAGCAGATCTCAGACGCGTGGGTGATGTGGGCACTGCACGGTCGAGTAAACAGTGCCCCCTTCCTGCTGCTCCCTTTTATAAATTCCTGCAGGTGCCACGCTGCTCTGGGGCTGACAGGTGGTTCCCAGATGCACAGCCAAGCCCTCTTGTGTGCGTATGTGCTGTTTAAAGAAATCTCACACCAGGAGGTGACAAGCCTGGAAGGGAATTGAATAAACACTCAGCCAAGGGTGTCACCTTGGGACGACCCTTCCACCCTCCTGGAGGAAACACGCCCAGGTGTGTTCGATGCGAAGGCCTTGAAGGTGAGCGAAGGAGAAAAGGCATGCTTGGTATGACACAGGTGGCTCTTTGGGGCAGAGCCATAGGGCAGCAGGCTCTGTTTTGGGAGGTCAGCCCCCAAACTGTTAACCCTTTTCCCTCTCGTCCAGTCTCCAGGGTGCTCAGAATGGCATGACTTTCTTTCTGGATTTGTCCTCATTCTGCTGCTGTTGAACAGGCAGAAGTGGGCAGGGAATAGCGATTTGCCAACTCAGGGTTTGGAAATGCCTAGAAATTTGAAAGTAGAACCTGAGAAGGTGGGTTTAAGGGAGGGGTGTGATGCTGGCAGTGTGAAATGACACACAGTGCCCCCTCCAACCCAGCCATTTTCTTCAGGAGGATAAATATTTAAAATAAAGAATAAATAAGTGATCAACGTGGTCTGGAGATCAATGATCATTCCAGGAGATCTTTATCTCCCATCTGGGCTGATTCTGCACTTAATTAGTTTTTCCATTGTGGATCCTGCTCAATTCAGATTGGTTTGAACTCAGGTCTTCCTCTATTTTGCCCCCCATTGAAACAAAAAGTGTTCTGCATGTGATTAGGGAAGCTCAGAAAGAGGGAGGAGCCAAGTGCAGCAGGAGCCTCTTTTTTTTCTTGAAGGAGGAGGGGGGGAGAGGATTGGAGACAGCAGATGTGGGGGAATAAATCCAAGAGGCAAATCTCTGCTGAGAGAAGTTAGGGCTCCTGGAGCTTCTGCTGAGAGAAGTTAGGGCTTCCCCTTTAAGGGAAACCTTGCAACATGGCAACAAGGAAGCCTTTGAACTGACACCCTGGCCAATCAGGGCTTATCTATGGTGTTGGAGGCTCGGCAGCAAGTTATTTTGGGGAAAGCAGAAAGCTGCACCCTTACTGATGGCGATTTTTCAAATATCGAGGGTTATATCCACACCAGAATATCACGGGGGAAAGGTAGGGTCACTCTGGATCAATAATGCTTGTTGCAAATGAAAAATTTAAATTGCCTAAAATCAAAATCATTGTATATGGCAGGGATGGAATCGACCTGGGATTGGAATAAAAGCTCCGTGCAGATTCAGCCATGGCGTTTGTCAAATCCTAGTAGATTTTCAGATTTCACATCCCCAGATAATCAGGGAATGTTGCCATCTGTTCACACCCAGGGGGCATTTGCCTGCTAATCCCCTCACATGCCTGCCAAGACTGATCATTGTGGTAGTAGAAAATGTGTGTCGAAAAGGTGTCTGAACTTGGTACTGAAGGGCAATGTTCTAGGAATCCTCCTATCTCTATGGTATTGAACCATAGATATAGGGTGTCTCCCAGAAGTGACATCACTTTGGACAAATTTCTCCCCCCCCCCCATTTCTCCTCCCATGACACTCAGCTGGCCTGCCAACCCTCATACTTGGAATTTCCCAATTCTGCACTCTGATCCTCTCAAGAGACAGGGTCACCATGGTGTCTAAATAGGGGCAACATGCCTATTTCGCTTGCATGTATGAGTTTGGGATTCACAAAGGGACTGCTGGATTTTCCAGGTTTTTGGTTCATGGAGGCTGTCTGTGCATTCAAAATACGCATTGTCCATATTTCGATAACACGGTGCCTGCGCAGATTGGGAGCATTATGGGTTGCTGGTCTTCTGGTAAGATCTAACATCTGAAGAAGTATAGAGTGATCTGTTCTACCTCACCTATAGAATCATAGAGTTGGAAGGGACCTCCTGGGACATCTAGTTCAACCCCCTGCACTATGCAGGACACTCCCAACCCTATCACTCATCCACTGTAACCTGCCACCTCCTTGAACCTTCACAGAATCAGCTTCTCTGTCAGATGGCTCTCCAGCCTCTGCTTAAAAAACTCCAAAGATGGAGAACCGACCACCTCCCAAGGAAGCCTGTTCCACTGAGGAATCGCTCTAACTGTCAGGAACTTCTTCCGGATGTTTAGATGGAATTACTTTTGCATTAATTTCATCCCATTGGATCTGGTCCATCCCTCCGGGGCAAGAGAGAACAGCTCTGCTCCATCCTTTACATGGCAGCCTTTTAAATTCTTGAAGATGCAGTGCAGCTTTGATTTCAATAAAGCCAGTAGCCCAAGACTTGGGATGGGGATGGACCCAAGACTTGGGATGGGGATGGACCCGTCACTCTTAACTACTAGATGGCACTTGCACGACTGCCATGAGAACAGGGTACATAAATATACGGAAGAAATAAATTAAAAGAATTTGTTATGTCTCAAGGTGGGACGGGCTTGTTGATCTGGTTGGTAGAAGGGGTGGAATGGGCCATGCCCCTTCAGACCACAGTTGGCGGATCGCTGCAGCACACGTTTTTGTTCCGGTTCAGAATCCGTGAGTCATTCCCCCCCCCCCCCCACCGTAAGTATAGCTGAGCTGCGGCCTAGCAACTACATCTGTCCCACAAAGGCTTATTGACCAATAAATTCATAAAGCATCATAACATTCTTTTTTATGGGACCTGATTGCTCACAAGGCTTTCGAGCAAGACTCTCACGCCCTCCACGGGGGTTAAATAATCTTTTCAATTTGGCCTTTTCCTTCTGCAAGGGGGATTTATCTCATGAGTAGCAACATCAAAGTTTCCCAGTTTTCAAGAAAATGTGCTGTTTCTCGACTGACAGTTGCATCATCTGTGATTTGGATAATGATGATTGTGGAAGCTGCAGGTTAATGTTTCTTCTGTTGGGATATGCAAGGTCCAATATACATCAATGCAGACAGATGACTGGGAAATCCTACAGGGGGCAGTAAAGGGGACAGCTCTTTGTTTCTTTATCGTATGGAGTCTGTATAGTGTAGCCGGGAGATCTGGGGACTGTCTGGCAGCCAGGCAAGGGACACTGCGATGTGGTTTGACATGGCCTGCCTCTGCCTCATGACCTCTAATGTTCCTTGGAGGAACTCCACCCAAATCCTTGGAGGTCTTCCATCCAAATACTAGCCAGGGTCAGCCCTGCCTAGCTTCTGAGATCTGATGGAACTGGATTAGCAAGGTTAGGGACCTCCTTCTAGTTCAGTGGTTCTCAACCTTCCTAATGCCGTGACACTTTAATCCAGTTCCTCATGTGGTGGTGAGTGACCCCCAACCATAAAATTATGCAAGTGTTCTTTCGCAGAAATTAAACCGAAACTGACCAGTGGTGTGAAGATCCATTGTTCATGATTGTATATAAATTGGGCTTCCCCCCCTGGCGTTTTTCAGTTCAGTTCTACCTCTTGCCCCACCATGCTGATCTCGCTCTTTTCTGCCTGCAGGAGGAGCAGTAACAGTGCCCCCCCCCCCCCCCGGCCAAACTGCTCGCCCTGCCGGAACCTCTTTGAAAGGGTTGTTCAACCCCCAAAGGGGTCCTGACCCCCCAAGTTGAGAACCACCGATCTAAGGGGAAGTATGAAAAAACAAATGCCAGATATTTTTGTTGTGAAACTGTGCACGCCTCCTACTGCTGAGGCTGGCAATGTCCTTTCCCCCACTTCTGTCAGTCTTATGACTCAAGAGATGTGCAGCGGAAGCTAAACAAGCTAAGGTACATGGATGCTGTTTGCAGGGATGTTGATTTTCTTATTGGAGATCTGGGTAAATCCAGCAGAGCTCATTTCTGTCTTCTAGGCATGCATTTGCATGAGTTCCAAAGATGCCTATTGACCAGTACCCGTGACATCCATCATCAATGTCAATGTCACTAGAAACACATGGTTGAAAAATGACATGAGGCACAAGCCAGTGTACTGAGAGGTTCTGCTCAAACCTCATTGAAATGACTGAAACTTACAGATGTTATCACATGGGTTAGGTCTTGTCTGTTTTCTCTTCTATTTACTACACTGATGCCCCAGTTCTACTCCTTGTGGCATTTGCCTCAATGCCTCCTTTGATAAGGCCACTCTTGGCTGTGGATTACTTTAGGACCAAGCATGGGCCATTTGTCGAAAGTGAATGAGTTCAGCTTCAGCCATCTCGGGCAGGAGTTACCCCTCCTTTCTCAATAATTCCTGAGCATGCCTTTTCTTTCTTCCCAGTGATACCAATGTGATAGACTCTTTGGTTTAATGGCTAACAGGATAACCTAGTTTGGCTCCAAGAGGTATCCCTCGTTGACTCATAGAAATAATATATATATATATATATATATATATATATATATATATATATATATATATACTAGAAATAAAGCCCGTTGGATGTTTAAATACAACGGGCGCTAGAGAGGGTGGATTAGAGAGTGTCCTTTGTGGCGGGGCGTTTGTGTAAGTAGAATTGTAGGTGTTTGGGCAGTATGGATGGGAGAGGTTCAGGATGTGCGGTGATGTCCCCTGGAAGCAGAAGGTGCTTTCTGGTGGCAGCAGAGGGATCTTTGGTGGAAAGAGAAAAAGGGTGGTAATCATACAATGGCCACCAAAATGTGGATGCATAGTCAGAGGGCACATGCTCATGTCATTGGGGCTCGTTTCATAGTCGGTGATGTGCGCAGTGGAGCCTGATGTCATGAGAGAGCAGAAGCTAAGGAGGGCTGTGCGTGGCCAGTATTTGAATGGGAGACCTTATAGGAGTAGGGGTTATCACTGGCTGTGTAGCTCTATTTGTGTCTGTCTGTCTGTCTGTCTGTCTGTCTGTCTGTCTTCCTGCCGTCTGTTATTCGACGCACCTGTCCACCCATCCATCTCTTTACCTGGTTTCTGTGTCCCATCCATCCCTGTGTGTTCTAAATGTCTGGCTTTCTGCATGTCTTCCGTTATTGGCCCCATCCGTGTTTCCCCCTTTGTCTCCCTCCCTCCTTCCTTCTTGACTTCCTTTTTTCCAGTCCTCCTTCCTTCTTGGCTTGCTTGTTTTCACTCTCCCGTGTTTTGTTTCCTGTCTCAGTCTCGCCATCTCTCTGTCTCTCTCTTGGTGTCTTCCTTCTGCCCTTCATTCTATCCTTCCATCCCAGCAGCCATCTATCCCTTTATCTCCTGTATTTCTGCCAGCGATCCCTATCTCTGCGAACTTTCTTACTGCCTGTATTTCTTCCCTTCTTTCCGGCAGCCCTATCTCCATGTCTGGTTACGTCTGTGTTATTGCTGGAGGGGATGCATGATCTCTCTATGTCCTTTGTGTCTATTTCTGTCTATCTGTGCTTGTATCTCTCCATATGTCTTTCTGTCTCTCTGTCTTTCTCTCTTCCTTCCCGGTTTCCCTCCCTCCTTCCATCCATGCATCCTTGGATCTGGGCTTTTCTCTCTGTTAAGGGGGGTGGGTGGGGGAAATGTGCGCTCTCTTTCTCCTGTGTGTATATGTCTGTGTCTCTCTATTTGTCGATCGGTGTGCCTCTACCTTGGTCTCTTCTATTGGTGTGTCTCTGCCTTGGTCTCTTCGTTCCCTGCATGCTGGGCTCTCCATGCTGTCTGGCAAAGATCCATCTCTCTGATTTCATGCTAAACTGTCTGGCTGGCTGGGGGAAGGGGGAGGAGGAAGGGCTGTATCAGGGACTGCTTTGGACCTCTGGCCGTTCCTGTGAGCTCTCTATCTCTTGTGTGTGTATGTCTGTGTCTCTCTGTTTGTCTATTGGTGTGTCTCTGCCTTGGTCTCTTCGTTCCCTGCTTGATGGGCTCTCCATGCTGTCTGCCAGAGATCCATCTCTCTGCTTTCATTGTAAACTGTTTGGCTGGCTAGGGGAGGGGGAAGGGCTTTTGCAAGGACTGCTTAGGACCTCTGGCCGTTCCTGGGAGCTCTCTCCTTGCCGTTTCTGTCTGTGTCTCTGTGTCTTTCCAATCTATAGGTGTCGGCCTGCCTACATGCTGGGCTCTCCATGCTGTCTGGCAAACCTCTGTCTCTCAGTTTTCTCTCTGAATGGGCTGGCTGGACAGGGGAGGGGGGAGGGAAGGGCTCCTGGCTTTGCAGGCTGGAAAGGGGCTTTGCTGGGTGCAGAGGCGTCTCCCCGCCCCCCCCCCCGACTGCCGGCTCTGCAGGCAGGAAAGGAGTTTTGCCGGCTGCAGAGGCCTCTCCCTGGCGCCCCCCCCCGGCTCCTTGCTTTGTGGGCGGGAAAGGAACTTCCCCGTCCTCAGAGGCCTCTCCCCGGCTCCCTCCCACCCCAGGCTTCCGGCCTCAGCTGCAAAGCCCTCTCCAAGGCTCCTGATTGGCCCCTTCGAGTTTCTGACATGGACTCGCCCCGCCCTTTCTCCATCCACTTACCTCTTACTCTTTTATTCTTTCCGCTCCCGCAGGAGCGGTTTACAGATTGTGCGGGTATCTCTGTTCAGAAAATGGTGGCTGAACCAAACAAGATGGGGCATGCTGGAACAAGCAGACCAGGGTGTTCCAGAACATGTGTCATGTACTCCCCTTCCCAACACATCTGCATGACTATTATTATTATTCCTTGCCCCTCCCCCATTTGTAGCTTGAGGTGGTTAATATGCCATCAAGGTAGGGAATTATTGCTTCCTTCCTTCTTGCTAATCATCTTTCACCCCTCCCCCTTTATCCAAAATACTTTGGGTCTCTTACCATATGCAAATAGTTAACAGATATTGTCTCCTCTTGGGAAATCAGTCCTCAGGACTTCCCCAGCCATTAACCTCCAGTGACATCATGATAACTCCTGGACAGACTGCCAACCTTTTGACCTTTCTTTAGTATTGCTCAACTCATCCCATCAGCGAGCCAGCTTGGTTGTCTTGGTTAGGAGTGCGGACTTCTAATCTGGCGAGCCGGTTTTGATTCCCCGCTCCCCCACAGGCAGCCAGCTGGGTGACCTTGGGCTTGCCACGGCACTGATAAAGCTGTTCTGACCGAGCAGGAATATCAGGGCTCTCTTAGCTCCGCCCATCTCACAGGGTGTCTGTTGTAGGGAGAGGAAAGGGAAGGGGAATGTAAGCCGCTTTGAGGCTCCTTCAGGTAGAGAAAAGCGGCATATAAGAACCAACTCTTCTTCTTCATCAAGTTATTGTTTATAGGACATGACCAGAAGCTACATTTTAGCCATAAAAGGCCAGTTTTTGCCCCATTGGTGTGCTCAGTGATCAGCCCCCCCTGGGCTGCCTATTGGCTCCAGAGGCCTCCATGCGCTGTCATGCCGCTGGTCACGTGTCAGTCTCCTCCACTCCTCAACAGTTCTGGATAGGTAAATATACTATGAACACCTTCATCCCTTCCATTTCACCTCTTTGGAACCTGTATGTTTTGTTCTTGTGTGTGAGAGTTTAGAATGTACTCCAATATTTTCCTCAAATAAATCCCCTTGACTGTAAGCTAAATTGTCATCCCTATTTCGAAAGGGTTTCTTCTTGGGAAAAGGACCCCATAAAAATTGGTAAAAAGATTCTGCAGTTAGCCAGCCTCTTGCTATAAATTCCAATTTCCCCATGTTTCGTCTTGTTTTGGGCAACCATTTCTGCACCAGGAATTTGGCCTGGCTCATCGCTTGTTGCGTATGATGTCAGTTCCAGTCTGGGGCTGTCCCAGGCCTTGCCGGACTCAGGCTCTCATTTGCCCCACAGCAAGGGAGCACAGACATCCACAGTCCTTTTTTGCCCCTGGTGTCAAGGGGGCCTATCTCAGGCCTGGACTACGTGGCTGTGGAATAATCAGGCCAACGTGGCTAAGCTCCTCCCCATCCATGCCCAAGTACAGCATCCCAGAATTGACAAAAAAATGACCCAGGCAGCTCTAGGGCATTATTATTATTATTATTTTTAAAATACCATGGTCTTAAAAATAATTCTTTAAAAGGCTCACTCCACTCTGCAGTGTGGCAGAACCTTGCCAACCTGGCTGCTGTGTGGGAACGCAAATCCAGAGTGGACAGGGTGCAGCAGGCCAATTGCTCCCCTGTCTGGGAGTGGGATGAGGCAGGGGTACCTCGCCCAGCTGAAACACTAGGTGGCATCCCGATGTGACATCCTCCATGCGGTAAAGGTCCTCTTGTTCTCTTCAAGAGCCAGAACACAATGGTGGAGCACACCAAAGGTCCCCAGTGTAAATTTTCTCTTCAGCAAACATGTATGGGAAGCTTTTGCTCAACCCAAAGTCTGGACGTGCCATCAAAAGTGTTCTTGATGGACCAAAAATATAAGGGAGTTTCACCTTGCTACAACTTCACACCAATGCTTGTCAAAACCACTTGTGTGGTACGAAGGCTGTCTCGTGTCCTTTGGCATTCTTATCAGCCAGCGACCTTATTAAGAGGAAGGAGAGATATGGAGTCAATACCCTCGTGCAGAAGCATACTTGTGAGCAAAAAGCTGCCAGTTGACAATCAGAGTGGCCCCTCCCTTGCTGTATTCACTGTTTCAGCCACTGCAGCAAAATGCCCTTTTAGGCATAACAGGCATCAATGACTCCATGACGTCAAATCGGTGCTGGGGCGTTCACAAATGCCAGTGGGAATCTGTCATAATGAAAGCTAAAAGGCTTCTTTGTGGAGTCTGGAAGGCTAATATATTTGATGAAGCATGTGCTTTTCTGGACTTCAGTTTGCTTAGCTAGATATGAAAGGGGAACTTCATTCAGCAGAAATGCCGCATAAGGGATGGACGTAGAAAGGGAAGGCACTATGTTTGGTTTTGCGATGTCAACATGCCTCCTTGCAATTCCCGTAATCCGGTCAGCATGCAAGCCCCCATTGCAAAATGATTCTATGTACGACTGACATCAGAAGATTGCAGGCTTCTAAGATCAAATACAACTAGTAGAGACTGGGGGGGGGGGTGGAGATCCAGAGATCCACTCTAACATCATTCTGTGACATAGAATCAGAGAGTTGGAAGCAAAAGCTTTGCATATTTGCTATCAGAGTTCCTTGTTAACAGGCCATCAAGAAGAAGAAGAAGAAGAAGAAGAAGAAGAAGAAGAAGAAGAAGAAGAAGAAGAAGAAGAAGAAGAAGAAGAAGAAGAAGAAGAAGAGTTGGTTCTTATATGCCGCTTTTCCCTACCCGAAGGAGGCTCAAAGCGGCTTACAGTCGCCTTCCCATTCCTCTCCCCACAACAAACACCCTGTGGGGTGGGTGAGGCTGAGAGAGCCCTGATATCACAGCTCAGTCAGAACAGTTTTATCAGTGCCGTGGCGAGCCCAAAGTCACCCAGATGGTTGGATGTGGGGGAGCGCAGAATTGAACCTGGCATGCCAGATTAGAAGTTCGCACTCCTAACCACTACACCAAACTGGCTCTCCCCAGTCCTGACATCTCTCCAGTCCTGACATCGTTCCGGGCCACATAACAGGAAGTGAAGTCACGACATCCAGATACTCTAGCATTCTCTTAAAACATACCCTGATGTCACTTCCTGTTACACAGCCAGAATTGATGTCACGGGGTACCATTCTGGTATCTGCCTTCCCCCCCTCCCGCTCACCAGAAAGATGGCAGGGACAACATGGGGTAGGCAAATGTCAACCCTAAATATCACTCATGTATCAAATAGGGATGCCAGACTCCAGGTGAGACCTGGGGATCCCCTGAAATTATAGCTCATCTCCAGGAACAGAGGTCAGTTCCTATGGAGAAAGTGGCTGTTTTGGAGGGTGGACTCAATAGCATTATATTCCACTGAGGTCCTTGAGTGTGCCTTCCGATTGGGCCCTCCACTTGTCAGTCTCAGGTCAAGGGGCCAATCGGCAGCTGCACACAGCGCGGCTGCCGATCGGCCCCTTGCCCCAGGACTCACCAGTTGGGAGGCGTGAAGCGCCTCCCAACCCGCTCTCCCCCCATCATGGGCCACCTTTGCCCCATGGCAACCATTCATGTGCTGGCCGCCGAGAGGCAAGGTAGGCCCAGAGGCCCCGGGAAGCTGGTCCGGGGGGGGGGGAGAGGGCTTTGTGGCTTCTCTCCCCCCAACTGTTTCCCCGCTGCCCCCCTTGTTAATCAACCCCGCATTCCGCTGCTGCTGCCTCGCTGCACACTGACGCTGCTGCTTTCCTGCCCCCAAACATCCAGCCACCCACCCTTCTCTCCCCCTGAACTGCTTCCCCGCCCCCCTTGCAACTCGCCCCCCCCACAGCAGCCCAATCCTTCCCCCCTTCCTTTCCCCCTTTCCTTCCACCCTGTCCCGTCGACCTTTCATGGCACCTACCTTCCTTCCTGCCTGTTTTCCTTCCTTCCTCCCTGCCTTCCTCCATTTAACACTCTCTCTCTCTCTCTCTCTCTCTCTCTCTCTCTCTCTCTCTCTCTCTCTCTCTCTCTCTCTCTTTCTTTCTTTCTTTCTTTCTTTCTTTCTTTCTTTCTTTCTTTCTTTCTTTCTTTCTTTCTTTCTTTCTTTCTTTCTTTTTTTCTTTCTTTCTTTCTTTCTTCTATCCACCCACTCCTTAATCTCCTTTCTCACTCCCATCCATCCATTTCTCTTCTGCCTTTCTTTTTCCCATTTTTCTCCCATCGCTTACTCTCCTTTCTCCCCTTCTCTCTCTCTCTCTCTCTCTCCCTTTCTCTATGTCTGTCAGCCTGCCTGCCTTCCTTCCCTCCCTCCCTCCCAGCAAGGGGGAGGGGCCCAGGGGGGAACCTTCCGCACCTACCCACTGTCCGCTAGCGCCCGCTGTATTTTTTATACAGCAGGCTCAATTTCTAGTGGATTTATAATTCAGATTAACTCCCAGCCTTCTTTATCTTTATCTTCACACATCTGACTAGGTGGATCTCCGCTCTTTCTTTTGCCAGCTTTTCTTTGACTTGTCCAACAACTCTGGACCTTCCTGTCTTAAGATGGCCTCAGATTCCCTTGGCTTGTTGCCTTCTCTCCCCTGAATCCTTTTGTCCTACCCTTCTCTTGCATTCAGAGAAATCCAGCCAATGGTTCTTCAAGGCTCTCTTGCCTGCCCTGTCCTTCTCTGATCTTTGAGGCAGTTCAGTCAATCATCAACAACGATACCACTGCCACCAGGAACTTCCTGAGTGTATTAGTATCGACACCATAAATGATGCAAATCAGTGATTTCTGGGGCATTTTTTTATTTAATTAAAGGTTTGTTTTGTACGGTAACAGTTTCAACAAAAAGTTATTCCAAGTCTGATGTTAAATGAAGAGATATGATATGGTTAGAAACAACAGAGCTGACATATCAACACACAGTGAATTAGACAATGAATTAGGAATGTTAAAATATAAACCTTTGATTTTTCACCAGGATGCTATGGAGCCTTTGTGGTACCCAATTTATGCAACATTGTTTATCTGCTTGTGACCAATGCCTGTTCCCAAAGAAGAAAACAATTTTCTTAAAGGCTTATAATCAAACCTCTATAACATTTGTAATGTAAAAGGAGCAAAGAAAGAATACAAGTAGCATAGACTGGCTGATCAACTATTTGAAAAGATAGTTGTTTGAACCCTTTCTGCATTTCATACTTTGAATTAATACTGTAAATTGCATTATACCAGCTAGGAAGATCATTTTGGGATATAACTAATTCAAAAGAAACTTCAATAATCATTATATTTCTTTGAAATGCTACATGAGATGAAATGCTGTCCTGTTTATTGTAACATAAGAAGTGTCTGCCATTGAGATAGAACAGGGGTACAAAAGGGACACTTTCTCCCATACAAACCTTCTTGTTAATTAAGATTCTCTGTTGATGAGTGGCAAAATTAACTAATTTGAGAAATAGATCAATGTTGAAATTCAAGGAGAGATGGAGTGTTCATTATGCAAGCAGGAGATAAACCTAGAAGGAGAAACAGTTTAAAAGTTTTATAAAAATGTATTGTAATGTATATAAATGCATTATATTACAGAAATAGAATACAAACAAGTATTGAGGATGAATATAAGAAAAATATATTCTTGTGGTGCAGAGCGGTAAGGCAGCAGACATACAGTCTGAAGCTCTGCCCATAAGGCTGGGAATTCGATCCCAGCAGCCAGCTCAAGGTTGACTCAACCTCCCATCCTTCCGAGGTCGGTAAAATGAGTACCCAGCTTGCTGGGGGGTAAACAGTAATGACTGGGGAAGGCACTGGCAAACCACCCCGTGTTGAGTCTGCCATGAAAACGCTGGAGGGCGTCACCCCAAGGGTCAGACATGACTTGGTGCTTGCACAGGGGATACCTTTACCTTTACCTTTATAAGAAAAATAGATTTTGAACAGAAATTATCCCTATGTTCAACATGGGACAAATAATAGACTTTTTATTTAAGTGGGAATATTGATCGTATCAAATATGTCAAAAAGAATATGAAATACATAGTAATGATGAAATTAATAATATAGCTGTAAAATATGTGGTTATGACATTTGAAATTTAAAATACCTGTATTGCATGTTGTTGAGAATGTTTTGAGGATTATAATGAAGGGGATGTTAAGGAGCAAACTCTCTTTCTGTTCTATATTTGATGGTCTATAATGATTTTTGAGAGCTTCTTGTGGCACAGAGTGGTAAGGCAGCAGACATGCAGTCTGAAAGCTCTGCCCATGAGGCTGGGAGTTCAATCCCAGCAGCCGGCTCAAAGTTGACTCAGCCTTCCATCCTTCTGAGGTCGGTAAAATGAGTACCCAGCTTGCTGGGGGGTAAACGGTAATGACTGGGGAAGGCACTGGCAAACCACCCTGTATTGAGTCTGCCATGAAAACGCTGGAGAGCGTCACCCCAAGGGTCAGACATGACCCGGTGCTTGCACAGGGGATACCTTTACCTTTACCTTTATTGATTTTTGATGTATATAATTTGCTACTTAGCTCTTCCTTTTTTTTGTGTTCCTTTACTCTTGTGTGTGTGTTTGTGTATTGCAGAAACAGAATGCAAACCAGTTTTGAGGATGAAGGTATAGTAGATTTTGAACAAAAATTAACCATAAATCAAGATCATCCTCCATCGGGTTTTCAGAAGCAAGGTGGGTTGCATAAAGCCAAGTCAGACCATTGGTCCATCCCGTTCATTATATAGGTAATTTGGGTTGGCAGTGGCTCTCCAGGATCTCAGGACAAGAAAAGCCCTTCCCACTATCTTTTGCTGGTGGTCCTTTAGACTGGAAGTGCCAGGGACTGAACCCACAACCTTCTGCATGGAAAGCAAATTTATTACCACTGAGCGACAGTTCTTTCCTTGAAAGCATCTTCTCCAGAACAGCACCTTGATGTGATGGAACTCTTTCTCAGCCTCTTCCTCCACAGTTCTTTACATTACCCTAACAGCTCACTCAATTTTTTATTTGTTTGCTGTCATTTAGAGTGATCTTATTATCACTTGTTGGCCTTAATGAGGGGTACGATCAGCTTCTTTAGTTAGCCACCTTGGACATTCTCCAGAATCAATATTACAGGATTTTTAGGGGTGGGAGGATTTTGTGCTCCTTGTTGTGCATGGACTGCGTGAATTCATGTTCTTGTCAACAGGAGGTGGAAGCCCATTGTGAGGAGTAGGTGGATATGTTTGGCTTTGAAAAGAATGTGATCTTCCAATGCAGCAGCTTAGTTAATCCCCATACATTTATAGGGAATAAAGAGACTAGCTGTTATCCTCCCAGCCTTTACTTGAACCTTCTATCTGCCACATCCCAACTTTATTCCTTGACTGCAATTCATTCAATGTATTCTGAAGATCATGGCATCTGGCCCTCTCAATTCCTGGCAAATAGATGGGGAAGAAATGGAGATAGTGACAGATTTTATTTTCCTGGGCTCCAAGATCACTGCAGATGGGGACTGCAGCAAAGAAATTAAAAGACGCTTGCTCCTGGGGAGGAAAGCTATGGCAAATCTAGACAGCATCCTAAAAAGCAGAGACATCACCCTGCCAACAAAAGTGCGTTTAGTCAAGGCTATGGTCTTCCCAGTTGCAATGTATGGCTGCGAAAGTTGGACAATAAGGAAGGCTGAGCGTCAAAGAATTGAGGCTTTTGAACTCTGGTGCTGGAGAAGACTCTTGCGAGTCCCTTGGACTGCAAGGCAAACAAACCGGTCAGTCCTAGAGGAGATCAGCCCTGACTGCTCTTTAGAAGGCCAGATCCTGAAGATGAAACTCAAATACTTTGGCCACCTCATGAGAAGGAAGGACTCCCTGGAGAAGAGCCTAATGCTGGGAGTGATCGAGGGCAAAAGAAGAAGGGGGCGACAGAGAATGAGGTGGATGGATGGAGTCACTGAAGCAGTCGGTGCCAACTTAAATGGACTCCGGGGAATGGTAGAGGACAGGAAGGCCTGGACGATCATTGTCCATGGGGTTGCGATGGGTTGGACACAACTTCGCACATAACAACAACAAATTCTGAAGATTTCATTGTGAGTCATGAAGGACCAAGCCTATCTTTGCACAGCGCCCCCTTTAATCTGCATGCCCCTATGTTTGACTGTTTCTGGACTGCCCCAAAATTTGAAAAGCAGCTTTTATGTAGATAGAAGGGTCAAAAAGGAAGTCAACCTTAACTATTTTGGAATGACATCAACAAAAACGAGGGATAAGAGAATGCTCCCTGTTCATTTTGTTCCAGCATGGTTTCTCCTGCTTTCTGGTTTTGTATCTCATTCATTTTGCTTTTCACTGTTTGCTTTTTGCCATCCCTAATACAAAAAACATAACTATTGACTGCCGAGGAAGTCAAAATGCATCCACAGTCTCTTCTTGTCCTTGAGTGTCAACTGCAGTTATCAGGCAGTCATCTGTTGGCTATTTTAGAATATGCATGATTTAACAGTTCAAGAAGAACATCCTACAGGGGGCATCACAGGAGATATGTGGTTAGCATATTTAGATGACGAATGTCCTGGTATTTTCAAATAATCTCCTTTGCCCTGCTCCTTTGAGTACACTGAATGCCTGCTTTCTTTCCAGTCAGAGTCTTACTCACAAAGTTTGTTTCTCTTCTTCATAAAAGTACTTTACTCTTTCAAGCAGCTGGTGTGAAGAGTCTGTGGGTTCGGTAAACACAGGCCATGAGGTTCTTCCAAATCAAACAGCTCTTTATTCTATCCAACACCAACTCCAAACACCGAACAAGAAACACAGATACAACATGAATTTCTATGCACTTTGGAATGCCCTTCAAAGGACCTGATTGGTCCTTAATGGGAGCAGTTCATTGGACCATAGCTAACATCCCTATTCAGAGAATGATTGGTTATGATTGTGAAGGTTCTAAGCCTTGATTTACATACAGCTCTGTGGCACAGGTTGTCCACATACATTATATGGTGCTTTGCACTCTTGCATATTTAAACTGTGTCAACAGGCTATCCCTCCGGTCAGGGTAGTCCCTCTGACACTGACAGGAGCCTGGGCTGTTTGTATGTTGACTCTAGCACTACAGAATGGGCTCCCTGAAGAAGTGAGTGGATCTCTTCCTTGGAGGTCTTCAGGAGATGCTGAAAGTCCTGCCTGTTTGCCAGGTCTTTTGAAGGGGGTTGAATTGGCAGGCGTCTTTTATTGAAGGTAGAGACAGGCATAGGTAGCCCCTATGGGGTATATATAAGGGTTCACTTAGGAAAGACTTTTGATCTAAAAAGGCACGAATCTTAGGAGACATCCAGTCTGCCCTACTGGTTGTTTTGGCAGCAAATTTCCAGCACCTACTAGACAGACCGAGGACATGAGTAGATAAGAGCGAGTTCTCACAGTGGGGGAGAGAGGGCCTCTCTGGACCATAAAACTTTGTGACTAGAGGCGAGGGGGAAGGTTCAGAAAAAATGTCAGGAACTTCACCAAATGGGGGGGGGGGAGATGATTCTCAGTTATACTTCTAACTCAACTCTCCCATGAAAGACAGGAGGGCAGATATGACACTAAGATCAGGCTAGCTTGGGCCATCCAAATAGATTAAGATGGGTAGCCATGTAGTCAGTCTGTAGCGGGAGAAAAGAGCAAGAGTCCTGAAGCACCTGAAAGTCTAACAAAATTTGCGGTAAGGTAGGAGCTTTCATGAGCCACTGCTCACTTCTTGGCCTATTACGCACAGCTGCTGAAACGGCGGCATGGAGAACGCGGAGGAGGAAGAAGCAAAGCAAACCACTTATGCATGGGACGGAACACAACGGCAGCAAAACCCAGAGTATCCGATTATGCACGTGGCTACTCTGGAGTCGCTTCTGGTTGCGCCCTGGTCCCGGGAAGCTCCACTTTCTTCTGCATCTCGCTAACGCGGCTTTTTCGGCGGCATATGTTGACTCTGCGCCCGGTTGCCGTCTGCAGTGTGCATAATTGGTGATTTTAGCCGCCACCATTCCACCACGAATGTGGACCTTCCACTCCGTGCATAATGGGCCCTTCAGATACAGCTGCATTATTAGTCTTTCATGTGTGACTGGACTCTTTTCTTGGGTCATACAGGTCAGGGCTCCCTGTCCATGTGCTCCCTGTGCTTAGTAAGAGTGTGAAAGGCACAATTTCTTCTTTCTTCTTCTGGGAGCTCTCCCACCCTTTCATCTATCTGTCTCTTGGGGCTACTTCTTGCAGACTTTCTCATCTCTTCTCTTTTTCATTAGCTCTGAAAGCACAGAGAGGCAGCTTCATCCAGCATCCTGAGAGCTACTTAAGGCAGCAGTTGGCAGAGGAGCAGGGCAGAAGGAAGCAAGCAGCCAGAAGATACAGAAAGCTCACACAGAATGGGAGGAAGGCAGATGCAACACTGATGTTTGCCAAGGGGAGAGAAAGGAACGCCTAACTGTGCTCAGGGAGAACGGATCGAGAAACTTCTTGCCGAGCTGAGTAGAAGAGAAGAGAGCAATGGACCACCCAGACTATGAGAAGACCCCTAGTGTTGTGCCATCTACCCAGAAACCACCACCCTATGACACCTTGGAACAGCAGCCACCTCCTGCTGGTGGGCCAGCACCCACCGCCCTGGGCATCGTGGCCTACTCTACTTTACCGTATCAGTCTCCTTATGCCCCACAGGGTGCAGCCCCTGGTGAAGTGTTGGTCCTTCAACCTCCACAGCCCATCACCTTTGCTGAACCTCTACAGCCAACCCATGAACCGGAATACATGTTTTATGCTATCTTCACCACAGTCTGTTGTTTCTTGCCTCTGGGTCTGGTGTCTTGGGGTTACTCGATAAAGGTAAGTCTTCTCCTGATCTGCTACTGGCAGTGGGGATGGGGGAGATGGCCTGCTGTGACTGATCAGAGAGCCTGATTGAAATGGGCTGGTTTTAACTTTTAGGATCATTAATGGCATATTTTCTTCAGTATCTCAAGGAGCGGTTCCTCCTCTGAGGTCCTCAGTGCTTGTGATTTTCAAGCCAAGTTTATGTTTATGTTTCATCTTTTAAAGAAGCAAAATGAGAGAGGGGAGTTGGGGGATGGGGACCTGAGTTAAGGATCTTGCTTCTTCCTAATATTCATATCCAGCACCAGCAAGGACCCCCCTTTCTACTGTGCCTTGGGGAACGAAAGAGCTGGCTTCTGCCGGGATCATACAGGGGCTGACTTTTTATTCATGACCGTTGTCTGCCAGCATCAGGTTTTGCAAGCCATTTTGGAGAGTACATCATTTTTAAATGGAAAAATGGCATAGCATTATTTAGAAATGTAGAAACAAGAGAGTTGGAAGGGACCCAAGGGCCATCTAGTCCAGTTCCCTGCACAATGCAGGACATTCACAGCTGCCTCCCTACCCCCTCCCCAATGACCCCTGCTCTATGACTAAAGGAAGGCAAAAACCCTTCGTTTAAAATCCCCAAAGAACAATACAGTCAGTTCAACTGAGGGCAGGGCAGGGATGTGGGGCTAGTTCTTTTTTTTTTTTTTTGCTGCAGTATGATGAACACATTTTAATGGCACAAAGCCACTGCTGGAATCTGGAATCAAAGAGCAGCTTTGGATGTTACTTTTGTTTAGTTTTTATTGATGTGGCGTCATTTGCAGCTAGAGAATACTGACGTATACGGACATAGACGCCTAGCAGGTGATCTCCTGGTGCATAGAATATCTGGCCATAAGACCAGGACTATGTATTTGAGTCTATCTTTTCTCCAGTTTGGAATAATTATAGCTTCCTGCTGCAATTCTGAACATGGGGCCCATGGAGAGTCATTTGCTTCTTTCCCAATGTGCTCAGGGCTCCATTAACATGGCGTCCTTCCTGAAATCTTTCTGTTGTGTTCATTTGTTCAGGTGGCTCCAGGGTTTCACCCAGAATGTTCAGACTGCTTGGACAGTGCTTCAAAATCTGTGCAATATATACCCCTCTCCCCTTGTCACTCGTGAACAAGGCCAAAGCACACATCACAAGACTCTGGATGTTACTCCCATGGGGGTATCAGCTTGCCCTCTCTCCATTGGTATCTGGCACATAGCAAGAGTGCTTTTCAGGGCATTTATTTGACAGGCAAATATTTGTCTAAAGCTTGCTCAGTTTTGCATGTTATGGGGATTTAAACATTTGAATGAATAAATGCTATGATAATATCCTGGTTGGAATAGCCTGTAAGCTCCCTCTTCCAGCTAGAGACTCTGGTGGTCCATGGGAGCAGTGAACAGTCTATACAACTCCTGGTTGAAACTCCCAACAATATGCTGTTGTTTGGAATGTGTACGGCTAGAGCCATTGTATATGTCGCCTATTTCATGACAGATGAGTTTTCCTTTGGGGCTGACGAGTCTTTCAGAGGTCAAGATAGAAACAGTCTTTTGTAAGCCGACAGAAAGTTCTGCTGGGTCTTGGAAAACATTCTTCTGCATGCCAGAGATGCTTTGCTGTTGTGCAGTTTCATGTATTCATGACATTTTTCTTTCTCTTGAGACCCGATACGCCAACCGCATTGGGGACGGCACTGGTGCCCAGCAGGCATCCAAGATGGCACGGAGGTTTGCTCATGCTGCACTTGGATTGGGGATTGTGTTCATAATTGCATACATTGCCTTCTACGTGCTTCTTCATAACAGAGGTAGACATTCATAAAATCATAGCCTCATAGAATAGTAGAATTGGAAGGGACCTCATGGGTCATGTAGTCCAACCCCCTGCACTATGCAGGACACTCACAACCCTATGGCTCATACATGGTCACCTGCCACCTCCTTGAGAATCAGCCTCTCTGTCGGATGGCTATCCAGCCTCTGTTTAAAAATTTCCAAAGATGGAGACTTTGATCCATCTCATTAAAATAATGGGTGTAGAATACAGATAAGCCTCCAGCCTGCTTGATTTACCCAGGGTGCATCTTGGCTCATACTTTTGCCCAATTTCACTTCTACTCTGGTTCTTTTGAATAACTCCTGATCCTCCTGCCCTAAAATGCTCTACTTCCTTCCTTTCTCTTTTTCCCCATTTATTTAATGGCATTTAAAAAAAATCTTAAGATAAAGCAAAAAAAAGGTGATTCCTTGAAACAACCGACAATAAACTAGAGCAGTGGGGGAAAAGGGGGTAAAAAAGGGGGTATCTTGGCACATATTGTTGCCCAATTCCCCATCTTCTACTCTGATTCCTTTGAATAACTCCTGATCCACCTGCCCTAAAATGCTTGACTTTCTTACTTTCTCTTTTTTCCTATTTAATAAATTGATTTCTTAATCATAAGAAGACAAAGCAAAAAAGATGATTCCTTGAAACAACCTGCAATAAACTAGAGCAGTGGGGAAAAAGGGGGGGGGGGAATAAAACAATTGCATCTTGGCACATATTGTTGCCCAATTCCCCATCTTCTACTCTGGGTCCTTTGAATGACTCTTGATCCCCCTGCTGTAAAATGCATGACTTCCTTACTTTCTCTTTTATTCATATTTAATGAATGGATTTTTTTTTTTAAATCATAAGAAGAGAAAGCGAAAAAGGTGATTCCTTGAAACATCCGACCATACACTAGAGCAGTGGTCCCCAACCTTTTTATCACCGGGGACCACTCAATGCTGGGGACCACTCACCGGGGACCACTCAACGCCTTTTACTGATGCCCGGTGGGGGGGGGTAGTTTACTCCTACTCTCAACCACTGCCCTAGCGCTCTCTGAGACACGCCACAACAATGAAATATGTTGTAAAGGGCTGGGGGGGGATGAAGTAAAGGGCCGGGGGGGGGGAGAAAGCATCCTTCGGGGCCCACCTCCAATTAGTCGAAGGACCACATGTGGTCCGCGGCCCACAGGTTGGGGATCACTACACTAGAGCACTGGGGGGAAAGCGGGAGAAAGGGGACACTCATTCCCAATGAAAAATATTTTTTAAATCTATTTGGAACATTTCTACACTTGCATAGGAGGCCACATCCATTGACCTGTGCTGCATTAGGAACAGGCAGCTCCGACGACTACTCGGCAAGCGAACACGAACAAGGAAGCTGCACAAGAAGAACCGCGTAAGGTCATTCTACAGACATTCCACAGGCAACCACAAACAAAAAGTCAGAAAGCCTTACAAATCACACACACACATATCGCAGCGGCTAGAAGAGCTTTCGAAATGATCTTCTTCAGAAACGCCCTTGGAAGAGCGACCTCCGAGGAATGCCAAGGTCATGACGTTGGGGGGCAGGCAATGGGAAACCACCTCCGAACATCTCTTGCCTGGCTGACAGACGGTCTTAGAATTTCCTGGCCACCTTACACACAGGCCATGCAAATAATAAGAAACTGCGACCTCGTACTGAGCAAGAGAGAAACGTACCCGTTAGAGAGAAACTGTTGGGGAGAAACGAGTAACTTCAGTTCGTTTGGTACAGCTGAGAAGAAAGTGCTGCCACCATCATTAAACATCTTGGAAATGCCACTTGAGATGAAACGATGTCCTATTTATTTCAGGGAAAGAAATGCCTGTTATTGGGACATGTGGGGCGCAAAGAGGGTGGGGTGGGCAAGGTTTAGGGATTGCTAGCTCCTGAAGAAACCTGTTGATTAGGGTTGCCAGATTTAGGTTGGGAAATTCCTGGAGATTTGGGGGTGGGGCCTGAGGAGGACAGGGACCTAAGCGGGGTACAATGCCATGGAGTCTGCACTTCAAAGCAGCCATTTTTTACCCAGGGAAAATGGATCTTTACAATCTGGAGATTATCTGGAATTCTGGGAGATCTCCAGGCCCCACCTGGCATCCTTACTGTCAATTAAGGTCACCCAATGAGCTGCCTTGCCTTCAGAGCTGAGATGGATCACAACTGGCTGACCATATGATGACCTGTCAAGAAGTGACCCGTCAGCTGAATGATATGATATGTAATGAAACGGTCTTCCCCTGCTGCTCACAAGAGCTTGCAAATGCAAATCATACACGGTGCATCCATCTCACCTATAGCAAGTCAGATTATTGATCCATTTAGCTCAATATTGAACATTCTGATTGGCTGTGGTTCTCCAGAACCTCAGGGTAAGTACAAACTCTCTGAAGCTGGGGTATATCTACACGTAAAGCAGATTCATTAGCAGGCAGGCACTGAATTTGTCTTTGCCTCCTGAGGTGGCCATTTTGTACTTGGCTCTGACTTCTGTGGCAGCCATTTGTGGGGCTCAACACCCTCTCTCAAAATTAGGTTACCATGTCCCTCCTAGCAAATGGTGAGGGATGGGGGGGGGGGACTTACCAGGAATGAGAGGAAGGTTCAGGCTATACACCCAGAGACATAGCATGATTTAAGTTAGGCCATCATGTTGGGACATCCCAGCAATGTTCTGGTATTCTGGCAAAAACTCTATGATAAAAATGGCTTTTGCCCGAATATCACAGGATGTCACTGATGTCACTTCTGGTATACACAGGAAGCAACATTGTCAAGGTTCCCAACAACACAGCCTGGGCCTCCCTCCTCCTCCTATTAAATCCCCCCCACTGGCCAGCTGACCAGTGGAGGGACCCAGAGCTGGGGGATGTCCCACCTCCAGTGGGGGGATGGCACCCTTCTCCAAATCAAAAAGTGCACAGGAGCTCATAAAGGGTATTCTTTTTTTGGCAGGGGGATCACTGTTTGGGACATATTAAAACTAGGGACAGAAATTGCCCATAGAGAATAAAGGAAGGGATGCTTGCCCATAGAGAATAATGGAAAACATGCTTGCCCATAAAAAGAAGAAGAAGAAGAAGAAGAAGAAGAAGAAGAAGAAGAAGAAGAAGAAGAAGAAGAAGAAGAAGAAGAAGAAGAAGAAGAAGAAGAAGAAGAAGAAGAAGAAGAAGAGTTGGTTCTTATATGCCGCTTTTCACTACACCAAGCTGGCACCGGAAATAACCATGTTTCTTCCTGTGGATACAGAAGTGACATCAGTGACATCCAGTGATATTTGGGCAAAAACCATATTTATCATAGAGTTTTTGCCAGAATGGTGGAAACCATGCTTGCCCATAGGGACTAATGCAAGCCATGCTTGCCCATAGGAAATGCGGCAAACCATGCTTGCCCATTAGGGAATAGTACAAGCCACACTTGCCCATAGGGAATTATAGACAATATGCTTGCCCATAGGGAATAATTGAAAGCATGCTTGCATTATTTCCTATAGGTAATCATGCTTTCTGTTATTCCCTATGGACAAGCATGTATTCTCTATGGGCAATCACTGCCCCCCCCACTTTGATAACGTTTCCCTCCCACCATTCCTCAGAGTTCTTCCACACACACACATACCCAATCTAGCGTCCGTGGTATTCCTGAATGCAAGGGGATTTGCCCCTAGCTTCAATTAGAAATGAACAAATTGAAGAGTGGGCCACACAAAGTGCTATGAAGTGTACTGCGTCCTTGCCTGTTTTTTTGGTGTTGGCGGACTTTAAATACACAAAGAAGGGTGCAGCTTGGATAAACAGCTTTATTATGAAATCATGCAGACTACAGTGTTGCCTTTTCCGACAATGCTGCCCCGCCTGTACACCCTTTTTACAGATATAGAATTTGCGGGTGCTAGCTAACGCAGCTGCTGCTTTCGGTCCCTCCTTTCATCCACTGCAAACTCTGTTGCCTCCACCTGACATTAGCCTCTGGGTAATGCCTGCCAACATCTTGTTTTCAAAAAATATTGGTTCTCAGGGCTGAGGGCCTCTGAAGATCCTTTCCCCAAGGGGAAACATGTTCTTCATGAACAGTGACACAGGGACACAATAGGTCACCAACCCTGGGTGGCAAAATTCCTAGATATTTGGAAATGGAAGGGCCTTAACAGGGTATAATCCACCCTCCAAAGGATTTTCCTACAGGGAACTGATCTGTGTCGTCTGGAGATTAATTTCAATCCTGGGAGATCTCTCTCTCTCTCTTTTTTACCAGTGCTCTGTTCTTTATTTACAGTCATTTAGACCAAAATTTCAGATGCACTAATACACAATGGCAGTAAAAAAAGGAAAGTAATACATAAGAAAAAGGTTAGAAATGCTTCAGCAGTAAAACTTTAGAACTTTTAAAACCATAGAAGAGTCAATATTTAATGAGACATAATAGCAATAAAAGTTAGCAATAACTTTGCCAATTGGTCCATAGAATTGCTTATGTTTTGGGTTAGTAGCTTTCATGGTTCGTCCCTTAATCTTGCTTTTAGTTCTATATTTTAATAGTTTATTAGTTTTATTGCTTTTATGGTTTTAAAAGTTCTAAAGCTTTACTGCTGAAGCATTTCTAACCTTTTCCCTATGTATTACCTTCCTTTTTTTACTGCCATTGTTTATTAGCGCATCTGAAATTTTGGTCTAAATGACTGTAAATAAAGAACAGAGCACTGGGAGATCTCCCTGTCCCACCTGGAGGTTGGCAACCCTACCCCTGGGGCATATACGGCTTGGAATGTCCACAGGGTGGATCTTTTATGAAGGAACTCTCCTTGCCAGCACATGGGCTGCCTTGCTAAATTTGGGGTTGGCCATTTTGCTTTCAGAGCAGCTGAGGGATCGGTACGTACCAATGCGCAGTGCAAATGAACCCCCACTCTATCCACAAGCCATTTGGGAGCAGCGGCGTGAAAGGTGCAATAACTCGGCATGCGAGGACATTTATTTATTTTGTTTGGAGAGCTGGTTGTTAAACATTTACCAGCACACCACTGCTTATCACTTATGAAAGTGACCTTCTGAGCCGTTCCATTCCGGCACAGTTCTAATCCATCCACGTTCTTCTCCCTGCCCGATTTCATCCTCACAATCCCCTTATGTGTGGCTGATTGCAAGCCATCCAGTAATCTTTCAGAATGGAGTGGGGATTCGAACCCGGGTCTCCCAGATAGTATGTCGGGACACTGAACTTCAGACTGACCCCCACTGGAAAGTCTTTCCCGATATGTGATTCTATGACTGTTGTTAAGACTGTGGATATGGTTACCTGAATATGATGAATTATGCTACAACTAGAAATAAAACCCGCTGTGAAGGGAAATACAGCGGGCGCTAGTGCGTGGGGAGGAAGAATGTCACGAAGGAAGGTAGAAGAGGGGAGGAGGAGTGGGAGGGAGAAAGGAGGGGAAGAGGATTTTGCAGGGATGGATAGAAGGGAGAAGAACAGGAAGGGATCAAGGAATTAAGAGAGGAAGTAAGTGAGAGGGAGTGACAGAGAGAGAAGAAGGAGATGGAGAAAGGGAGGAAGGAAAGAAGGAAGGAAGGGAAGAAGGCAGGGAGGTAGATAGAATGGGATGGGAGAGGGGTATATGTGAAGGGGCGGGTTGGCAGGGGGGAAGTGGGAGGGAGATGGCAGTGTGTGTGTGTGCGCGCGCGCGCATTTGTGTGGGTAAAAGGTGTGTGTGCGTGCGTGCGTGCGTGTGGGTCGGGAAGGGAGGGTTAAGGCAGAGGTGAGGTGGGTTGGGCAGGGGGAAGAGCAGTGTGTGTGTGTGCTGGGTGGACTTCTGCCGGGCCCAGGGGAATCCGGGGCCGGGCAGAAGCCTAAGAAGGTTGGTGGCTTGTTGCGGGGCCAGGCGCACCCTCGTGGCCGCGAAGGAGCGGCTGGGCCCGGCTGAAGTTGGAAAACGGCGGCGGAGGGAGGGCGAGGCTTTTGCTGGGCCCAGGCGCACCTTCGCTGCTGCGAGGAAGCGCCTGGGCCCGGCAGAAGCCGGGAAAAGGGTGGCGGTGGGCGGGCGAGGCTGGGGTGGGTGGGCGCGGCTTCTGCCGGGCCCGGGCGCTCCTTCGCGGCAGCAAGGGAGCAGCTGGGCCCGGCAGAAGCCTCGTGAGGAAGGGTCCTGGGGTGGAAAAGGAGCAGGGACGCCGTGTCTTTGACGCGGCGTCCCTGCTCCTTCCCCTAGTGGGAGGAGGATGGCTGGAGGACTCACCGGGCAGGCAACGTCTTCTGTCTGTGCGGTGACTCCCCAGCCAGGGCAAGCGAGGCTTGGGCAAGCGGCCAATGGGGAGCCGCGCTTTGCACGGCTCCCCATTGGCCGCTTGGCCTTGGATGGACAATCGGGGGGCCCAATCAGGAGCCGCTTCACGACTCCTGATTGGGCCCCCCGAGTTTTTATCCTGGACAGGGCCCGCCCTAACTCCTCCCCACTTGCCCTTACTCTTTTATTCCTCCCGCTCCTCCAGAGCGGGGGGGGGGGGGGGTTAAAGATTGTTGATATGAAGATTGTGGTCACAGTTACCAAACTTATTCCGCACGCTGTTACTCATTGAATGTTTCCTGTAGATTGCCCTGAACCGCAAGGGAGGGCGGTATATATATGCAAAAATAAAAATAAAAATAAAATAACGCCACCTTTTTTACATGGCCCAGGCCATGTCCTGAACCACTGAATGCATTTATCTTGTTCTGAATGTTTTAAAAGCTGAATAATCCCCTCCCCCCATTCAAGAAAAGAAAGAAAGAGGCTCCTGCTGCGCTTGCCTTCCTTCCCCGTTCTGAGCTTTCCCAATCAAGTGCAGAACACTTTCTGTTTCAATGGGAGCGGGGGGTGGGGTGGGGGAATAGAGGAAGACCTGAGTTCAAATCTATTTGAATTCAGCAGGATCCACAGTGGAAAAAACAAAATAAGTGCAGAATGCAAAGTGTTCTGTACTCCATTGGGAAAGC